>NW_026000082.1:2747238-2771422 GCF_001458135.2 Marmota marmota marmota
CCCCTGAGCCACATCCCCAGCCCTTTCTTTCTTTTTTTTTTTTTATTGGTTGTTCAAAACCTTACATAGCTCTTGACATACCATATTTCATACTTTAGATTCAAGTAGGTTATGAACTCCCATTTTTACCCCGTACACAGATTGCAGAATCACATCGGTTACACATCCACAGTTTTACATAATGCCATATTTTACATAATGCCATATTTCTTGTATTTTATTTAGAGACAGTGTCTCACTGAGTTGCCTTGCTAAGTTGCTGAGGCTGGCTTTGAAATCGTGATCCTCCTGCCTCAGCCTCCTGAGTTCCTGGGATTACAGGTGTGAGCCACCTTGCCCAGCTCCTGGTTCCCATCTTGCTTGCCCTCTCACTTGTTCATTTTGATGGAAGCCAGCTGCCATGTTGCAAGCTGCCCCACACAGAGACTCACATGGCGAGTAACTGTGGGAAGAATCAAAGAAATGAATCCTTCCAACAACCTTGTGAGTCCCGCATTCAGAGGAGACGAACAGCTGTAGCTAGTGCTTTGATTCAGCTCTGTGAGATGTTGAGCCAGGGCCCCTGCTAAGCTCTATCCAGATTCCTGACCCATATTAAATATTTGCTGTTTCTCTGGGGTGTGTGTGGTACTGGGGATTGAACTCAGGGTCTCATACATGCCAAACATGTGCACTACCCTCAGTGCGAATATTTGCTGTTTTTTAAGCCACAAAGTTTTAGGATAAACATTTTACACAGCAGTGCATGACTTAATAAACTTAATAATATAGCATTCGTGTCTTTAGCAACAGATATTTGAACATTTTATTTTAGATCATTGGAAATTGGGGCTGTCCTCATAATTCGAGGGCCTTCAATTGTTAGAGGTTGATACTATGGCAATTCAAGCATTTTCTTTAACCAAGGCTAAAGTGGGGGGAAAGCAAACAACAGCCCCATAGGCCAGCTGTGTGTTTTGTAAATAAGGTTTCAATGGAGCCCAGACACACCCATTCATTTACACAGTCTGTGGCTCAGCTTTGCAGAATTGAGTGGTAGCAACAGAGACCATCTGGCCAGCAAGCCTAAAATTTTACTACTTGGTCCTTTAAGAAAAAGCTTGTTGACTCCAGTTGAAGAGGGAAAAACTTCAGAGTTCTTTATATCTCTGCCCTTAGTGCTTTGAAGGAGTCCATGCTTTGCTTTTGCACCAAAAAGCCAAGTATATGGGTTTGATAACTCCCTTTTACCCATGTAGGCAGTAAGGCTAAGTGGTTAACAGCAGTGGCCTTTATTATGATTTGGCTGGGATTGCAGCTCAGTGGCAGAGCACTTGCCTTACATGTATGAGGCACTGGGATCTATCCTCAGCACCATGTAATAATAAATAAATAAAATAAAGGTACAGTGTTTATCAAAAAACTAAAAAAATTTTTTTTAATTGTTTTGATCATTACTCATAGTAAAAAAAATCAACTATGTATCACTACCAAGGACAGAATAATATGTTTATATAGTTTTTAAAAAATGTACCACAAACTAAGACCTTTTATTCAGTGTCTCCTCTGTTATTTTCTATTTCATGTTATTGTGTTTATGCCTGTAATCCCACCTACTCTGGAGACTGAGGGAGGAGGATGGCAAGTTCAAGGTCAGCCTGGGCAATTTAGTGGGACCCTGATTTAAAGTAAAAAGAACTGGGGATATAGTTCAGGGGTAGAGTGCTTGCCTAGCATGCATAAGGCCCCACGTTTGATCCCCAGTACTGGAAATAAAAAATGCTGGTGTCTCTCACTAAATCGCTCTCTCGTTGGGATTGCTGAATGGTCATGACCACTAGGGGAACAGTCCTGATCATGGCCCGAATGTGGCATCTGGCAGTCCTGCTTTTTAATCTCAGCTTTCATTCTTGCCACTTGTGGGATCTTGGGCTGGTGTTCTAACCTCTCTGAGCCTCAGCCTTCTGCTGGAAAATGAGGGTATGATGTATGTCCATGGGCAAGGAGGTGCTGCAGGGATAGATGTGAGACAGGTATGTGAAGTGTCTGTGTGCTCACACAGGGTGACGCTTCCACAGAGAAAACAATGAAAGCGACAGTGCTCTTGACACAGTTGCATATTAAAGTAGTTTCTGGTCCTTCCCACCTGGTTGGAAAGACATTCCCCCAAAGAACCACAGAGGACTGACAACGTCTATGGAATCATTGTTCCTTTCTGAGGTTCAGATGTGCATGTGTTGGCAGACCAACGGGCTGTGGACCTACGGCAAGGCTGCCCGCAGGCCTACAAACAGCTGGCCTTTGCCAAATCAGTTTAAGGACACTCCCTTCCTTTTATTCAATCCCACAACCATTACCTTTGCCAATCATTGAATTCCCAGGGAAGGTGAAGAGTGGAACTGAAAAGGCTAACTCCACTTAGACTGGCCCGGAAGCAAGCAATATTTCTCCATACCCATTCTCTTTGGGGAAGGAAAACTTGCTCTTATTGTCTGGGGTCTTTCACACTTTTCTCCCTGGTTGCTCCTGATTCTCTCAGTGCCTCAGACTGCTGATGCTGTTGGCATCTTCCAGTCCCTTTCTGTTTAGGAGAAAGGTTTAATGGCACTTTATATGAGGCAAGTAAACCTGGCTACAAATGAATTATATTCAAAAATCCACATTTGTTCTATTGTTGCCCCTCCCCCTAGTCTTTTTTTTTTTAATTCCCCCTAGTCTTTAAAAGCACCCACAACCTTGATTTCAAGTCCTTGGGGGCGTTCTGGGAGAATTCAATTCTTATTCTGAATTACAGAGACCATAAACCCCATTCTGAGGTCAAAGGGCAAGACAGGAGAAACTCCATCAACTGGCTCCTCTGCTGTCAAACTCTCTTTGTACCCTCCCCATCCAGCATCCTACTTGGGACTCCCAACTGGTGTAGTAACAACCATGGGACTTTTTATATATAAGAACTAGCAACTGGACAGAACCCTCTTCTCAGTGACTTCTTATTCCCAGGTCCTAAGTCTCACCACAGTCCATCCTTTCGTGCCCCCAGCTCTACTACAGAGTGTGAAAAGGTTCAAAGAGAGTGAAGAGTTTCTGAAGAACTTCTAGGCCCTGACTGTGGGAACCTAAACAAGCAGCCAGGGAGACAGGGTCCCTTTTACAAATGGGAACATCTTCCTTTCATCCCCAATACCTGGCGAGACAGTTAAAAAAAAAAATCCCATAGTCATAAAGCTTGTGGGAGGATCTACATTTTCTCTTCTATCCTCTGACTTCTTCCTGGGAAAAGAAGAGGAGCAAATCTGTTCTGCTCTCTGTCCATAGCTCTTCCTGTGGGTTTCTTCATGCCTCAGAAACCTGTCTTCCCTTGTAGAAATGACCCATCCTGTGTAGATTCTTGCATGCCCTGTCTGGACCATTGTAAATAATAACATGAAGCTCATGAGAGAAGAATGTTTATACTAAACAGAACAGGAACTCTATTCCCAGCTTTACCAGTCATTAGTGACCTTGGGCAAGTAACTTCATCTTCATGGGTCTCAGTGTTCCCATAAAGCAAAATGATTGGATTAGGTTCTCATTGGCAACTCCGATTACTTGGTAGTGGTTTCTAGGAATGTTGTGTAGAAAATATCTCCTGGGCCACATTTAGGCTCAAGAATTGATTAGTGATGTCAATCAGGATTGAGGAGCTATAGAACCCATCACCTATTTGCCACCCATAAGAGAAATGTTTTTCTAATTATCCCTAATTTTATATTGCTTTGGTTCTATAACCTTATACAAGTGCTATTGAGAGCGCTTTCAACTCAATTTAGTCTCACTATTTTATGTACTTGCTTTTGTGCCAATGAGAATGAAGAGAGGGAAAAGAAACGGTTGATCTTCCAGATTGATACTGCCCTTCGGGTAATGAAGACCCAGGACTCTGGTCCCACTGCTTCTCTTTGAACCAAAGCATTTTAATTAGCTGCAGAAACTGGAGAAGATGAATTCTTTTATGAAAGTTAAGTCCTTGTTTTTCTTGTCCTAAAATGGAAAAAAAATAAATGTTTATCTTCTTTTTATGCCACTGGGCCCATTTTAGACAGAATTCTGACTTAAAGAATGACTTTCAAATGTCCTTTGGTAAAAATTAAATTAAAAGTCTTTAAATTGACTTTAAATTGACTCTGAAATGAAAGACCGTGGCGACACTAAAACAAAAACAACTGATAAAATATATACCTGTACTTGTTTGAAAGGATAAATAAAAAATAGTAACTCTGGAGATCCAACGTATAGCACGATGACAATAATACAAATCTGTGTTGTATACTTGCCCTCTGCTAAAAGAGAGGATTGTGTTATTGCCACACACAAACACACAAAAAGGTAACTGGGGGAGGTGATAGATGAGTTAACAAAGCTGGAAAGAAATCATACTAAGAAGGACATGGGAACTTTTCAACTTTGATGACGTGTGTCTGAGGGGAGTGGTTGAGAAGACTGAATACACCAATGCACATAAACTAACCCACATCTACTAAAAACTATGTGAAATAGGGTGAATGTTCAATTTCATGGATTGGTAGTTAATGTAGCATGTGTATGCCACATTGTGTTTATCTATTTATCCACAGATGGGCATTTGGGTTGTTTCCACCATTTGGCTATTGATAAGCATGTGCTGTGATAAGCATGGGCATATAAATACTTGTTCAAGTCCCTGCTTTCAAGTCACTTGGGTATATGCCAGAATTGCAGTTGCTGGATCATGTGGTAATTCTACATTTACTTTTCTGGGGAACTGCCATGCTGTTTTCTCTGACCGCTGTACACCTTCCCAGCAGCAATGCACAAGGGTTTCATTTTCTCCACATCCCGACAGCATGCTTGTTTTCTTGACAGTAGCCATTGTAATGGATGGGAAGTCACTATCTCATTGTGGTTTAATTTGCATTTCCCTGATGATTAGTGATGTTGGTCATATCATGTGCTCATTGGCCATTTGTATATTGTCTTTGGACAAATGTCTATTAAAAAACTTTGCCCACTTTTAGGTCAGTTTAATTGATTTTTTAAAATTGTTGAGTAACAGGAACTCTTTATATAGTCTGTATATTAATCCCTTATCAGACATATGATTAAAAAATACTTTCATTCTATAAATTGGCTTTTTACTGGTGGTCTTTGTGCTCTTTGAGGCAAAGAAGTTTTAAAGTTTGCTGTAGTTTCATTTGTCTATTTTTTCTTTTGTTACCTATGCTTTTTATGTCATATCCAAGAAACCATGGCTAAGTCCAATGTCAGTTAGCTTCATCCTATATGTTTTCTTCCAGGCCTCATGGTTGGGTCTTCAACTTAATTTTGAGCCAATTTTGTATATGGTATAACTTCATTTTTTTTTTGAATGTGAATATCTAGTTTTCCCAGCACCATTTGTTGAGGAGATTGGCAAGGAGTGACCTTGGCACCCTTATGAAGATCATTTGACCATATATGGAGGATTCTCTATTTCAGTAGTCCGCATGTCTGTTTTTATGCCAGTACCCCCACAATTTTGATTCCTATAGCTTTGTAATTAGTTTTTAGGTAAAAAAAAAAATAACTTTGGATTTATTCATTTTCATGATTGTTTTGTCAATCTGGATGTCACTGGAGTTTTGATAGGAATAATATTGAATCTGTAGATTGCTTGGGGTAGCAGTAACATCATAACAATAATAAGTCTTTTAATCCATAGACACAGGCTTTCCTTTTTTTTTTTTTCTTTTTCTCAGTATTGGGGATTGGACCTTGAGGTACTCCATCACTGAGCTACAACCCTAGCTCCTTTAATTTTTTTATTTTGAGTCAGGGCCTTGCCAAGCTGCCCAGGTTGGCTTCTAAGTTGTGATCCTTCTTCCTCAGGCTCCAAAGGAGCTGCGATTATGGGGATGCACCACTGTTCCCAGCTTGGTTTTCCTTTCATTAGTTTCTTCTTGAATTTCTTTCAACAACATTTTGTAGTTTTCAAGGTGCAAGTCTTTTTTTCTTTATTTCTAAGTATTTTTATTCTTTTTGATGCTATTGCAAATGGAATTGTTTCCTTAATTTCCTTTTCAGGTTGCCATTGTTAGTGCATAAAAACACAAATGAATTTTATGTGTTGATCTTGTATTCTTGCATGTTTGTTAAATTTGTTTATTAATTCTAACAGTTTATATTTTTATGTGCAAATGAGAAAGGCAAATGGACATAATTTTTCTTTTAACTGAGGACACATCTACAAAGCAGAAATAATCCGTTTTTGCGATTTACACCCAATTAGCTGTGAAAGTGCTATCCTTTATTGAGTCCCTGACATGAGGCAAATGTAAAGCTAAGAATTTTCACCATGACTCTGCTAGGAGCAAATTGTTATCTGCTCACTTAGTAAATGAGCTCAGAGAAGGTGAAACTGCTCTGAAGAGACGTTTGAAACCCAGGTCATCTGGCTGGAAGCAGTCCCAGAGTTAGAGCAGAAGAGACAGCTATCAGGGTACAAACCAGGGGAACTGAAGGAGAAATACTGCAGACACCTTAGAGGGGGCAGTTCTTCTATCAAATGTGAACTGCTTGTTTCCAGAAAAGTTACTGGCTTGAGACAAGAATATTCTTTTTAATTTTTTTAATTGTCAATGGACCATCTTATTTATTTATATGTGGTGCTGAGGATCAAACCAGGACCTCACACATTTCAGGCAAATATCTACCACTGAGCCACAACCCCTGCTCAAGACAAGAATATTCTTTAAAAAAAAAAAAAAATTTAAAGAGGGAGAGAGAGAGAGAAATTTTAATATTTATTTATTTATTTTTAGTTTTCGGCGGACACAACATCTTTGTTTGTATATGGTGCTGGGGATCAAACCCAGGCCGCACACATGCCAGGCGAGCGCGCTACCGCTTGAGCCACATCCCCAGCCCCAACAAGAATATTCTTGATACAAAACATGAGTGAGAGCAGCTGTCAGAAGATATTAATATTTGGTGGTGAAGAACAAAGTAGATTCCTGATCTTGGCTAGGTTTGGGGTGACTCTCACTCTAAGTTTTTATTTGATGTTCATTACACTTGGTGTCCAGGACTGTTGCGTGGGGCCTATTCAGGAAGGCAGACTTCACTCCTGCTGGAGAAGAATGAGATTGTGCAAACTTTTTGTGTTTGGACACCTTAGTGGCTATGTATGTTTTTTCCCCAGGTTATTTTGTATTAAGTTGCCAAGCCTTTTAGGAATTCCTGATTCGTTTTGCAGAGTGGGGAATCCACTGTTATTACCTTTTCATGTCTTGTATTTAGCATGCCCCTGTGGAGCACAAGTTCTCTTGGCACATATCACGGATCACAATGTGAATTATGAGTCCCCAGCTGAAAATCAGAGTGTGTAACTGTGTCACGGTCCATTTCCAACCTGTAGGCCCAATTTCCAAGGAGGCAAGTGAAAAATGTCCCTGATGGGTTTTAACATAATACCATGCTGAATTTTTTTTTTTTTTTTTCATTTTAGAGCTGACAGTAGCTAAAGACTACATTGAAACCTCAAAGGAATAGAGTAGTAAGAAACAGGCAGACAGTTCCCCTAGCAGGCTTCTGACAGGTCTTGAATTTCTGATTTATTTTCTTGATGATGGTGATGGAGTGGGAGGAGGAAAGGGAGAAAAATCATTAAATACAGATTCAAAGGAGATCATGAGAGTGGTATTACATATCGGTAAATTTAAGCCTGATTTACTTCATTTTTAGGCCACAATGTTACTCATATTATAAATAATACTAATGAAATACTATTAAATACAGCAGTCTCTGCTTACCTGGGAAGGTGTCAGTTTAGTTTGGTCTTATCAGCATAATATAACCTGCAAAATGATCAACTCACATGACACCTTTTCGGCCCTGCTGATAAAATGTGGTTTTATTACAGCCCTGATTATATTTTAAAGAGTAAGTGCTGATGGCTGGATTGATTAATACAGCATAATGGATTCCACAACATAGTGTCTACTGTTACCAAATGACAGATACTCATGTGTGTCTATGTGTCTCCCCTGGAAGATTCTAAGTTTCTTGAGTTTGGAAGGCTTTTTTCAAAACTTCATCATTATACAGTACTTTCAGTAATAAGCATTCGATTCATTCCTTTGTTTCAACAGGCTTTTTTTTTTTTTTTGAGGCCATCTCTACACCAGATACTAGTACAGAGATGAAAAAGGCAAGTTTTTTTTTTTTTTTAATCCTGGAGAAGCTCTGAGTTAGCTGGGAACACAAGCATTTATTATAACCCAATAGTCAAATACAGTTTCACTCATAAATATTAGAATAAGGAGCTGGTGCTGATGTATGCGAGTGGAGTACAAAATGGCCGGCAACTCTGTAGGTTTGGAGGTGATGTGGCAGTTGAAGTTCAGCTCTGTTTTCCCACAGGCAAACCAAGTCTTCCTGAAATAACCCCAGGAAGAAAGGCCAAAGGAACAGTTCAGCAGACTGTTGGCCACTAAGAGTCCATGAGAAGTAGCCAGAGAAAGCCCCCCCTGAGTCCTCAGATCTTCCCACACCTGGCTGGGGGCTGTTCTGTGATCCTTGGCTCTAGGTGGTGGTGGGGTGTGGCTTTGAAAAGTTTCGCTCTCAGCTCTCCTGTCAGCTTCTGGGGTACAGACATCCCCTGCCAAAAACAGAAGCAGGAGGACAAAGTTTAAAAGCAGGAAACAAAAAGGAACTCCTCCTAAGGGTGGAGGCAGAGAAGGAAAAGGGGCGAAAAGAAGGAAGGGATGGAGGAAGAAGGGAGGAAGTGAGGAGGAAGGAAGGCAGCTTCCTCCGCTACCAATTTTCAGTGCTGTTGCTTCACTGAGTCACCTCCATGACACTGAGAGGGAGCTACTACTATTTCTCATTTTTCAAGGCCATTAATTCATCAACTCATAAATATTTATGGAGCTTCTCCTCTGTGGGCACTGTGGGAGGCCCTACGGGGAAACTGAGGCTGGCACCGTAGGTGTTGTGGACAAGTCCAGCTGGCTGGTAGTCTGACCCTGGCATACTAGCTGCAGCATGGGACTCCAGGTCAACCTGGGGGGCCCCCAGGAGAGGTAAAGTCTTGGGCAAACGACAGAAAATGCACCTCTAAAGTGTTTTGCAGGGGCTTTTTAGAAGCAGTGCAGGCTCCCTGGAGTGAAGAATTTCACTCCTGCTTGTGAAATTGCAGCCACCAAACAGATTTACAACGTCCTGGAGGCCTGACCCTTGAATATCCATGGAGAGGCATATGAAAAGGAGCAGGAAGTTGAGTGGATTCTGAGATTTTATGATTGTATTTTCATTTCAAAGCTTTCGTAGGGGTTGGGTGGGGGTGGGGCGGCAGTTCCCCAGGGATTCCCTGGTTTCTTCCCGAAGCTTGGGAGAAGTGAGAGCTTCCTGTGGGGGTGGGGGGTTGGGAGGGAGGACCTAGGGAGAGGTGGGGGAGGCTACTTCAGGGCTTCCTTTTGGGAGCTGAATTTTAAAAGACAAAAATAAATTCAACGGCTCTTTCCAGGACTGGGTTGTATGGGTATTGAAAGTGAACGGGCATGAGGATAGAGAGGATGGTTACAAAGGCATTTATGAGAAATGGGAGCTGCTGGTGGGTAGACAGTGGTTAGGAGTCTGGGCTCTTTTCTGAGACAGATGTGGCTGAGTCCCAGTTCTGTGTAAATCTTTTCACTTCTCTGAACCTGTTTCCCATGGGAAGAGGAATAACAATACCCAAGGGGTGTTGTATATATTCATTGTAATTGCCTCCTAAGCAGTCTTTCTTTTGCCTACTGTTCTCTAAAATTTAAATTAGGTCATTATATTTATGCTTCCAACTCTCTAACATCTTCCTATTGAACTTGAAATAAACAAATGTTAAAAAGTTGAACAAAGGGCTGATGCTGTAGCTCAGTGGTATAGTGCTTGCCTAGTGTATGTGGGCCCAGGGTTAAAAAAAAAAAAAAAAAAAAAAAGCAAAACAAGCCCCTGATTCTTCCAACTTACATAGGGCTCACCTATTCTCAATATTTTCCCTCACATATCCTGTTCTTTATCTTCACGAAATGATCATTACTTATCATTTGATTGGTATTTATTCTCTTATTTATTGTTTGCCTCCCTTATAAAAGTACAATCTCTATGAGAGCAGGGACTGCTTCTAATTTGTTCTTTAATCCACCATACGCTCATATAACATGTGAAATTTAGGTGGCCAACAATAAGTTAACAAATGGCAGCTCTCGGCAGACACAACATCTTTGTTTGTATGTGGTGCTGAGGATCGAACCCGGGCCGCACGCATGCCAGGCGAGTGCGCTACCGCTTGAACCACATCCCCAGCCCAGCTTTCCAGTTTAAAAAGTGCCTTTGCAAGTGGTATCCCATGGTCATCCTCACAGAAATCTTCAGAGGTTCCCCAGGTTCCCCATTTCACAAAGAAAACTAGAATGAAGGAAAATTATTGGTTTCAATGTCTCACAGTCCATTCAGTAGATTCACATGCAGATGGATGCCACTGTGCTCCTGTCTGAGTAGTGGGAAAAGGGAGGCAAATAGCAGGGAGGGCTGCAGTTCCTTCTGAACTTCAGGATAAAGGAGAGGTGAGGGGTTCAGCTACCAGCTATGACCTAAGGAAGTCTCTCTCAATCCCTCAGCTCTGGCATAATGTTGGAGGAGGAGGAGGGGGGGAGGGGGAGGAGGAAATCAGAAAAACCGAAACAGGAATTGCCAAATGATTTCCCCATTGTTCAAGTTACAGAACCTCTGTCAAGGTGGACACACATGCTTCCACTGTTAACAGAATCCATAGGTATCAGAAATGGATGAAAGAGACATCATGAGATGTAACTTGAATTGTGCAGCAAAGCCTCTGCCCTGTGTTCCTCAGTTCCTGTCTCATTCTCCAACTTCTGACCCTTTTAGAGCTCTTGGCTTCCTTTTGAAAGCAGTGTCAATTGGTGATTGTATTAGTTGCCTATGGCTGCTATAACAAATTACCACAGACTTTGTTGCTTGAATCATGGGTTTGTTCTCTAACAGTTTAGGAAGTCAGATGGCAGTAGCTGATTTCATGGGGCAAAAAGTAAAGTGTCAGCTGGCCAGTGATTCATTTTGGGGCTCCAGTGGAGAATATCTTCTTGTGTCTTCCAGTTTCTGGTGGCTGCCAGCATTCCTTGGCTTATAGCTACATCAACTGAATCTCTTTTTCATGTTGCCTCATGTTCCCCTCTTCTGTAGTCAAATCTCCCTTTGCCTCACCTACATTTACTCCCACCTGTATAATAATGGATAATCTTCCTATCTCAAGAGCATTGATTAATTACATCTGCTAAATCCCTTTTACCATATACAATAGGTTCTAGGAATGAGGCCTTTTTAGATCTTTGGGAGCCACTAACCACAGTATTTATCATCTGAAGACAGACGATTTGAGTCAAATCCTGATATTGTGCTTACTAGCTACTTAGCCAAGGACAGGTCACTTGCTATTATGGTTTAGATATGAGGTGTCCCCCAAAAGCTCATGTGTGAGACAATGCAAGAAGGTTCAGAGGTGGAATGATTGGGATATGAAGCCTTAACCTAATCAATGCATCAATTCCCTGATAGGGATTATCTGGTTGGTAGCTGTAGGTAGGTAGGGTGTGGCTGGAGCAGGTGGGTCATTGCAGGTGTGCCTTTGGGGTTTATATTTTTGTCTGTGATAAGTGGAGCTCTCTCTCTGCTTCCTGATTGGCATGTTCTGAGCTGGTTTCCGCAGACACACCCATCTGCTCTGATGTTCTGCCTCACTCAGGCACAGAGCAATGGAGCCAGCTGTCTATGGACTGAAACCTCTGAAACTGTGAAGCCTAAATAAATTTTCCTCCTTTTAAATTCTTCTTGTCAGGTCTTTTGGTCACAGAAGTAAGAGAGCTGACTAAAATACTTGCTTATGACTCAGTTTCTTCATCTCCAAACAAGAGTATGGGAGATAATAGTACCTATCAAAGGGTTGTTGAGCAGGTCAAAAATTAATGAATATGCAGCAAATATACATCTTAATACTTGAATGCTAGCTATTATTATTTGGATGGAGTACATTTATAATTTTTCTGTTTTCTTATTTTTCTTCCTTTTCGAGTACAGGTTCTTCTTCAACAAAATTGAACACATAGCCCCAGACATAAAGCAAATCACAGCTGAACCTCCCTGATAGAGGAGGTGCAGGTCTTGTGACCCCTAGGTCCTTGGCCACTGCTAAGCCACCCCTGAGCTCCTCAAGGCTCTTTTCATAGGACACAGTGTGAGAGATGTGAAGTTGGACAATCTGTCTAAATCAATTTGCTCAGCTGAAATCTTTATGCCATTCTGTGTCAGATGTTAAGAGCAGGAGTTTCATCAGATTACCTGAGAACAATCCTGTCTCTACTCTTGATAGTGGCTTTGGATCAGTTAATTTTTCTGTACTTTGGATTTTTTCATTTTTTTGTAAAACAATAAGAATAAAATATGCAACTCATGGAATCATTGCAAGGAATAAATGCTTACAAAGTGCTTATAATAAGGTTTCACACATGGCAAAAGTTTTTGTTATGTGCTGGGACACTAAGGGGACTAGACACCATCTCTCTCCCAGGAGACCTAACAGGGTACCAGGGAAGGCAGAGAAGGGACCCTGATCTGAGGCAGTTCTTGAGTGTGAATGTGGGTGAGGGGCAGTGGTCAAGGGAAGGGGAGTCTGAGTCAAAGTTTTGCAAGAGGAGTGAAGCTACAGTGTGTGGCTTTGCTGGGGTAGGTGGATCTGGAAGGGGAAAGTCTTCTGCGTGGATGGATTCAGAGCAAGTCCGTAGACAAGAAGGGCTGGTGCCTAGGTGTGGCTGAGTGTAGGAGGTAGGGAATGCTGTGGTGAGACAGAATGACAGAGGAGGCAGGGACTAGCCCCTATGGACTTGGGTGCTCCAGAGAGGATCCACCTCATTCTGAGGGGACATATAGAACCACTAAGGAGGAGCTGGGGGCTGAAGACAGATCACTTCCTTTTTCTTGCCTCCCTTTTTCTTAAAGGCCAAGAGGTTCCTGGGCTTCCTTGGAGGGTTAAGAGTGATGTGTGCCTTTCCTGCCGTGGGGTAATTTGCTGCAGACAACAGGCTCCCAGTGGCCCTTGAGTCCTGTGTTCTTGAGGTCACTTTGTAGTTCTGAGCAGGGATCCTGGGCTGATTTCCTAGTGCTGGCCACCTGTACTGGCCAAGCTCTCCTTGACAGGCTAAAGGGCCATGGGCACAGGCAGCAGAGCTCTGCTCCAGAAGACCCAGCCCCTGTGATGTAGTCAGTGATAAAAATTGCTACTCTGTCACGAAGAAATAGCCCTTTCTTTGGTTAATCAAATAAAACATTTTCTGTGAGCTCTGAGCCTTAGATGGAAGGACCTCAAACAGGTAGTTTCCCAGAATTTTGGGATTCTACAGAGATACCTCTGGGATATTTTAGGAAAAGTGCAACATGAGCCTGTCATGCCCATGATAACCAATCTTCATTTACTAAAGTCCTGTATGTGGTCTTGTTGGAAAATTCTGAGTTTTAGGTCAAAATGACAAACTAGAAATCACTTTCTTAGCCAATCTCTTTTTGACATATGAAAAAACTGAGACCCAGAGAGCAGAAAGTCCAAAATCATGTGACAGGTGCAAACAATGCTGGCTTTAAGAAGCCAGGCTTTTTACTGCATGGTACAATTATGATTCTAGAAAAGTCATTTTAAAGGGAAGGCTAGGAGGTAACCTGCCTTATAAATCACATTACTCACTCAGTTTGGAATTCTGTTTTATTTCTGAAGAGAGATGGGACAATCAACTACTTTTCCAGAATGTTCTCTGGGAATTCCAAAGATAGGAAGATGTATTAATCTTTTTTTTTTTTCATGGCCCATAATTATTCTGGGCTCTGGAAATCCTGTACAGAGGCCTACTTTGGAGAAGAAACTGAAAGCAGCTCTTCTTAGCACTTTTCCCCTGACACACATTCACACATACAATAAACACAGTACAAACAGTATACCACACACATACAAGTATGTATACATTCATACAAGTACCATACACACATACACATAGATAAAACACACCCCCATACCACATATACATGCATGCACATACATACCACACAGACTTGCAAGCATGCACACATACACCACCCATGAGTATACACACACACACACACACACACACACACACACACGAGATGTCCTGTGTTTCCTACACTTTTCTTCTTGGAGAATTTTCTGAGAAGTCCTCAGAAGAGAACTTCTCTGGGAAGTAGGTCACCTGTGAGTAGGAAGATGAGTGCTTTGCTCTCCCGTGGCCTGGGGGCTGCTGCAGAGAGGAGGCCTGGCCACGGACCATTTTCACTCTCTTTCATCTCAGAAGCAAAAATGCTTTGGTTCAGAGCCAGGGACAGAAACCTTCACATTTCATCTTTTTCTCTCTGTCACTGTCACCCACACCAGCCCCATTCCTTTTTTATTTATTAAAGGTTTTCCTGACAGGCAGATTGAGTACCACAGTCTTCAAAGTTCCTGTTCTCTCCCCAGAGCCTCATTTTCTCCAGATGAAATGGCTGAGTCCCACAGAATGTCACTCACTGCTGTGTGTGCACAGAAATGAAGGGGACCACACTTGCCACAGCCCCCCCCCCCACACACACACCTGCACACTATACCATATACACACCCACGCACACTCCAGCATGCGGGGCTGCTGGGAAATCCCAGTTCGAGAATCCAGTGGAACAAAATGCAATGTATTTTCTGTCTTGCCTCTAGTATTGTCCATGTAACTACCTGATGTCTGCTCAAGACCTTGGTGTGAACAGCTGGAGAGCAGGGCAGAGGAGTGGCTCCTGTCTCAGGTACTCTGTCCTTGATTTACTAAGTTCCTCTTCTCCTGCCTTTGATGTTTGAATCTGGTTCTTCCTTGGCTGATGTTTTGATTTGACTTTCCCCAGAAGCAAAGCCTGAGCCAGTAGATTTATTTGGGAGGTTCAGGGGGCCTGGACAGGAAATTCACCCAGGGAGAGAAGGTAGGCCACACAGTGTGCCTTCAAAAGCCAGTTAGTCCCAAGGGTCCCTGGAGTCATTTCTGTGGGTGCTCTGGGAGACAGTTTAAACCACAGACCTCAGAATTCTCCTCCCCTAGGCACAGAGGAGTTGGAGTACTTACCTGCCGATCCTAGATAATCTTGGTTGAGAACTAAGAATCCCTAGTATTTCTGACTTGTTATTCAACTGGGACAGAGCTACTTTCCAAGGCTCCAGAAATAAAGTCCTTGTGCCCAGGGATGCAGATGCTAGGAGTTGAAAGTAAGGGCTTGTGGGATCTGGGTGGGTGCTGACAGTGTCTGCCGTGGATTGTCCCATCTCAGTTTTTCACTTGACTCAGGGTGGGCCAATAATATACCTTCCCTGGGATTTTTTGGAACTTGAGAAAAGGCAGAATGAATTAGTTAGTTGCTTTCTGCTCCAATCTGGGATTGGCATGTAAATATCCCAACTTCCTTGCTCCTGGGGGAGGATAATAGCTCCTGATCTTGAGGGTCACTTCCAAACTCTCTCCCACTGTTTGAATAAATCAGGCTACTACAGTTCAAAATGAGGTAGAAATGCACACCAAGAGATGTGGAGGGAGGAATTCTGTTGTGTTTTCTCCAGTTACTTTGAGATCCAGTTAAGCCTGCCGCATTCTGAGCCTTTGATGAATATTTTTCTTTTGTTTCTTTTTTGCTTTCTCTGTTCCTCTAATGGCTTTTTTTATTGTCCTTTTTTTAAAAAAAATAATTTTTAATTTGTTTTAATTAGTTATACATGCATTTATGCACTTTGATATATCATACATAAATAGAATCATATTGGTTATGCAGCCACATATATATTCATTCTACTATCTTTCTTAGCCCCACATCCCACCCCATCCCTTCACTTCCCTCTACCTAATCTGAGGTAATGCTATGCTTCCCTTGTGAATTAGCATCCACATATTAGAGAAAACATTCAGCCTTTGGTTTTTGGGGATTGGCTTATTTGGATTTGCATGATGTTCTCTAACTTTATCCATTTACTGGCAAATGCTATAATTTCTCTCTTCTTTAGAGCTGAGTAGTATTCTATTGAGTATATACACCACATTTTCTTTATCCACTCATCTATTGAAGGATACCTTGGTTGGTTCCATAAGTTTAGCTATTGTGAATTGAACTGCTATAACATTGATGTGGCTGCATTACTGTAGTATGCTGATTTTAAGTCCTTTGGGTATAAACCAAGGAGTGGGATATCTGGGTCCAATGGTGGTTCCATTCCAAGTTTTCTGAGGAATCTCCATACTGCTTTCCATAGTGGTTGTACCAATTTGCAGTCCTACCAGCAATGTATGAGTGTACCTTTTTCACCACATCCTCGCCAACAGTTATTGTTGTCTGTATTCTTGATGATTGCCATTCTGACAGGAGTGAGATGAAATCTTAGAGTAGTTTTGATTTGCATTTCTCCGATTTCTAGAGATGTTGAACTCTTTTTCATATATTTGTTGATTGATTGTTTTTCTTCTTCTATGAAGTGTATATTCAGTTCCTTAGCCCATTTATTGATTGGGTTATTTGTTTTTTGGTTTAAGTTTTTTGAGTTCTTTATGTATCTTAGAGATTAATGCTTTATCGGAGGTGTGTGTGGTAAAAATTTGCTCCCAGTCTGAGTCTCTCTCCTCATGTTATTGATTGTTTGCTCTGCTGAGAAGAAGCTTTTTAATTTGAATCCATCCCATTTGTTGATTCTTGATTTTACTTCTTGCGCTTTAGGAATCTTGTTAGGGAAGTCAGATCCTAGGTCGATATGGTGAAGATTCAGGCCTATTTTTTCTTCTTTTAGGCACAGGGTCTTTGTTCTAGTGCCTAAGTCTTTGATCTACTTTGAGTTGACTTTTGTGCAGGGTGAGAGATAGAGGTTTAATTTCATTTTGCTATATATGGATTTCCATTTTTGCCAGCACCATTTGTTGATAGGCTATCTTTTCTCCAGTGAATGTTTTTGGCAGCTTTGTCTACTATGACATAACCAAATTTATGTGGGTTTGTCTCTGTGTCCTCTGTTCTGTACCACTGGTCTACAAGTCTATATTGGTGCCAATACCATGCTATTTTTGTTACTATAGCTCTGTAGTATAGTTTAAGGTTGGTATTGTGATGCTTCCTGCTTCACTTTTCTTGCTAAGGATGGATTTAGCTATTCTAGGTCTTTTATTTTTCCCAATAAATTTCAGGTTTGCTTTTTCTATTTCTATGAAGAATGTCATTGGGATTTTAATAGGAATTTCATTAAATCTGTATAATGTTTTTGGTAGTATGGCCATTTTGAAAATATTAATTCTGCCTATCCAGGAGCATGGGAGATCTTTCCATCTTCTGAGGTTTTCTTCAGTCTCTTTCTTTAGTGTTCTATAGTTTTCATTGTAGAGGTCTTTCACTTCTTTTGTTAGAATGAGCCCCAGGTATTTTTTTTTGAGACTATTGTGAATGGGGTAGTTTTTTATAATTTCTCTTTCAGTGGATTCATCACTGATGTATAGGAATGCGTTTGATTTATGGGTGTTGATTTTATATCCTACTACTTTGCTGAATTCATTTATTAGTTCTAGAAATTTTCTGGTGGATTTTTTTGTTTTGGGGGGTTGTCTTGTAGATATAGAATCATGTCATCAGCAAATAGTGATAGTTTGAGTTCTTCTTTACCTATTTGTATCCCTTTAATTTTTTTTTTTTTTGGTCTAATTGTTCTGGATAGAGTTTCAAGGATGATGTTGAACAGAAGTGGTAAAAGAGGACATCCTTGTTTTGTTCCAGTTTTTAGAGGCAATGCTTTCAATTTGTCTCCATTTAAAATGATGCTGCCCTTGGGTTTAGCATAGATAGCTTTTACAATGTTGAGGTATGTTTCTACTATCCCTAGTTTTTCTAGTGTTTTGAACATGAAGGTATGCTGCATTTTGTCAAATGCTTTTTCTGCATCTATTGAGATGATCATATGATTCTTGTTTTTAAGCCTATTAATATGATGAATTACATTTATTGATTTCCGTATATTGAACCAACCCTTCATCCCCGGGATGAATCCCACTTGGTCGTGGTACACTATCTTTTTAATATGTTTTTATACACAATTTGCCAGAGTTTTATTGAGAATTTTTGCATCTATGTTCATCAGGGATATTGGCCTGAAGTTTTCTTGATGTGTCTTTGTCTGGTTTGGGTATCGGGGTGATATTAGCCTTGTAGAATGAGTTTAGAAGGGTTTCCTCCTTTTCTATTTCATGGAATACTTTGAGGAATATTGGTGAACATTCTTCTTTGAAAGTCTTATAGAACTTGGCTGAGAATCCATCTGATCCTGGGCTTTTCTTGGTTGATAGGCTTCTGATGGTGTTTTCTATTTCATTACTTGAAATTGATCTGTTTAAATCATGTATGACCTCCT
The DNA here is from genome assembly GCF_001458135.2 of Marmota marmota marmota. Lineage (NCBI taxonomy): Eukaryota > Metazoa > Chordata > Mammalia > Rodentia > Sciuridae > Marmota > Marmota marmota. The sequence continues at coordinate 2,765,714 of NW_026000082.1, forward strand.
CATTCAGTTTGGGTAGGTCACATGTCTCTAGAAATTTGTCAATGTCTTTGATATGTTCTATTTTATTGTAATATAAATTTTCAAAATAGTTTCTAGTTATCTTCTGTATTTCAGACATGTCCATTGTGATATGTCTTTCTTCATCTTGTATTTTAGTAATTTGAGTTTTCTCTTTATTAGCATGGCTAGGGCTTTACCTATTTTATTTATTTTTTTCAAGGAACCAACTTTTGGTTTTACCAATTTTTTTCAATTATTTCTTCTGTTTCAATTTCACTGATTTCAGCTCTGATTTTAAATATTTCCTGTCTTCTACTGCTTTGGTATTGATTTGTTCTCAAAGCCCTAGAAAGAGAACAATCTCTAATGGCTTTTATTGGGCCCCAACACTACATGTGGGCCATTTCCTAGCCAGTCCTTGCATCTTGCTAAGTATTATCTCCTTGAGACAGAACCTTCTTAGCCCGTATGAGATCAACAGGAAGCCATCTTTAGTACCATCTTAATGTGTGTCTTTATTAAAAAACAAACAAACAAACAACAACAACATAAACTCTGCTGTTGTTCTAAAATTATTTTTCTTTCTTTCTTTTTTCTAACAGAATAAACCTCCATTCAAAAGTTGTTTTTTCCTTATACATATGTTAGTGAGGAATATTTTGGTCACAAAAAAGGAAATCTATTGGCTTACTCATGAACATTATTTTTTTCTATTTCTTTCTTTTTTATCCTTTTTGGTGCTGGGGATTTAAAAAAAAAAAACTTTCAAGGGGATAAGCTTTAGGTGTAGTTGGATCCAAGAGCAAAAGCAATTCCATTATAGCTCAGTGTTGGTATATCCCTCAGATTTGTTTCCTTGGTGCTAGCTTCATTCTTGAGTGAACTCTAACCATATAATAATTTCTCTCATTGTTCTTGGCAGTTTAGAATGACATCCTATCAGCAAAAGTCCTAAGGCTGTATATAGCCCTCATTGGCCAGCTTGAGTCTTCTGCCAACTCCTTAGCTTATCACTGTGTCTCTTGGAAAGTGGTATCCTCTTGGTCATGTCTGGATGCCTCTGAGGTCTGGAGGAGAGTTAAGCCTACCTGAATCATGGGGCCTGGGTTGGAAAGAAAACTAAGGATTCTCTTCCCAGAGAAATCTAATTGGACCAGGGCCCAGAGAAACACTAAGCCCTTGAACCTGGTGTGCAGCATCTGGCTGAGAGAATACATTAGTGAGTTAGAGTTTCAGGAAAAGCTGTCTTTGGCCAATTTGTAATGTACTATCAAATAACAAATCTTTCTCTGTCATTCTGGCAGAAGAGGATGAAGAGAGCAAGACAATAGAGGGACCCTGAAGGGTAATGCAAGTTTCCTGGGATCAGGGAGGAAGAGGAAGCCACAAATGCAGGAGGACATGCTTGTGATCTGAATGATTGCCTATGATGGCCATATTTTCCTTCAATGGAATAGGTGGTCTTAATGGTGCTCAGAGTTGTCTTGGTCTCAACTCCTAATGCTATGATTCATTTAGCAAGATTTTCTCAAGGTAGTGTATGTGTGTGTACTAGTGGATGTGTGCATATGTGTACGTGTGTGTCTGTGTGTAACTGGTAGAATTATGTAAAAGGAGCTCTTCCCTTTGGGACTTTAAAATTCTGAGATGGTTCTGCAAACACATTACAGCTCAGGAGATAAGTAAACGATGGGTGTGTGGGTTGGGGTGGGTGGCTCCATGCTAACCTGTTCTGGCCACCAGGAGACTTAAAGGCATTGAACAGACTCTATCCTCCAGCATTCTCCAGGACATAGAATTCTCAGTGTTAATTCTAGTTACTAGTCCAGAAACACTGATGTTATTGTGTTAACTTTCTCTTTAATAATCCAAACTCATCAATGTGTGGGTTGTCTGGGGGAATGAAAACTAGCTGAGACCTTAAGCAGGTCACTGTGCAGATGTTGCAAGGCACTGTCTGCCTGGGAGTAGAAGATGAGAAGAGCCTCTGTCCACAAAATAATGAGCTTCCTGAAGACTTCCTAAGAGTTTATTAATTTAATCTGCATGATAATTCTGCATGCTAGATTCTATTAGTGTCGTTATTTTATAAATAAGGAATCTAAGGTACAAAGAAGTAAATAATTTCCCCAGGAGCACAGAGCTAGTCAAGTGGCACAGTTGGAATTTGAAACTAGCCTGTCTGCCTCCAAAGTCCATGCTATATTCTTAATCTGTCCTCCGGAAACAGCCCTTTACCTTTGCAAGGCATGTGAAGCATATCTGCCCCCATCTCTCACCCAAGTGCAAGATTTCTCACTTCTGGAATCCCTCCAGCAATGGGGCTGGGAGTGGGGCTTCCTACCTCCCAAAGAAAACATTTAGACTATAGGTGAGCTATAATGAATGAATAGTGTTTATTCCCTTTACTGAGCTCAAATTACCCTCACTGTAGAAAATAATGATAGTGGCCCTGTATTGGCAAGGATTTTGTGCCTGGATAGGTGATAAGCATTGTCTTATTACCTTATTTAATCTTCACCACAAATTTATCTTATCAGCAAATCTTATGCATAAACAGGGAAGAGACTCAGAAAATTTACCCAGTATCACATGGAAGAGATCAGAATTGAATCCTAGTTGAAATTCAAAATCCTCTCAATAAGCAGCAATCTCTCCCTTCTGAGCCACTACTGTGGGGCAGCTGTGTTAGGATTCAGGGGCTCATGCACAGCTGTGTTTGAGACAGTAAGGCCTTGCTAGGAACTCTCCTCTAACAAAAAACATAGGTGAGCACAGCCATGGCCCAGCCAGTCTCCAATATCACAGACAGGGAGCTTCCAGCCAGTCCTCAAATGGAGTCCGTGAAACAAATGCAGCTGTCCACCTCCTCTATGGGTCTGTTTTAGTTAGCTTTTGTATCATTGTGACCAAAAATACCTGACAAAAAACAACTTAAAGGAGGACATTTTTTTAAGACTCACTGTTTCAGAGGTCTCAGTCTATAGACAGCTGACTCCATAGCTCTGGGCCCAAGGTAAAGCAGCACATCATGGGGAAGGGCCCAGTGAAGGAAAGCTTCTTAGTTCATGGCCGGGCCAGGAAGAAGAGAGTGGAAAGGGCTATAGGGAAGATGCACCCTTCCTGGGNATCTGGAAGGACACCTGGGAAGGGGTTTACTAAAGCACTACCACATGCAAATGTACTTTCATTTCACTTTTTTTTTTTTTTAAATCTTTTTCTCTTCAACTAAAATGCAAGTTTCTTTATACAGAGACTTTATCTATTTTATATGCAAACGGTACTTAGCACCTAGGACAGTGCCCAAGGCAGTGTAGGTGCAGAGTGAATATTGTTAAAGGCATTACCATCCCTGACTCTGGAGAGGGCTAGGAGAAGGAGCCTTAGGAAAGGGACTGGCTCACCAAGTGTGGTGGTAGAGAATGTCAACACTGGCTAAGGAAAAGCAAGCATCCTTCATGATGGTGGGTTAGCATGTGAACACCCTCATTCTCATTGTAACTGTTTAACAGTGTCTTTCCTTTAAACAATGACCCACTATTCTGATGAGCTAATAAATTTGAAAGTATGCCCTAAAAACAGTGTTGAAAAATTGAAAATGCACTTATTTTCATAAAACTTTATTGCCTATGTTGAGAGGATGTAAAAAGATACTCTTCCTGCTTTCCTGGAGTTTTATTAAAGGACCAGAAGGTTAAGAATACTGTCACATCCTAAAAAGGTGCTAGCACCCCTATGCCTGACTTCCTAAGAGGTGCTTCTGGCACTACAACATCTTCTGTCTCCACCCAGATTTACAAGAGCAGGTAAAAGAAGTCAGCAGGAAGGATTGTTTTGGAGAGAGGTACAGGTATGCAGACTCACTTTTTCTATTTTCTCACCTTTAGCCATGTAAAGACAGGGCTTCAGAGAATCAAAATTCAGAGGACCCAGCAATATTCTCTGTCTCTCTCTCTCTCTCTCTCTCTCTCTGGTACTAGGGATTGAACTCAAGGCACTTGACCACTGAACCACATCCCTACCCCTATTTTGTAGTTTATTTGCTGACAGGGTCTCACTGAGTTGCTTCGTGCGTTGCTGTTACTGAGGCTGGCTTTGAATTTACCATCCTCCTGCCTCAACCTCCCAAGCTGTTGGGATTACAGGTGTGCACCACTGCGCCCTGCCTCAGGACCCAGCAACTGTCAAGGGAGAAATATTGTTCTGAATGTGGCAAAACAAAATACCGAAAGGGCTGCACTGGCAGCTGTGGAAACCCAAGGAACATATTTCTTGTAGACTCGATAAATGGTCCATGGAAAGGCCAGGCTGGGGTCCTAGCTAAAGGAATCCATTCCAAAGGGGGCTGTCTAAAGAGATAATGTGACTTAACAGAAGGGGCGGACCACCCTATGGCCAGTTGGAGGACACAATGCTTATCTCAGGGAAACTAGAAAAGATGTCTTCAGCGAGGGATCTCCAAGGGACCCATCAAAGTGTCTCACAAAAGAAAGAGCCAGCAGTTATGCACCTATCACAATAGGAAAGCCCAAAGCCAGAGTACAACCAGATCAATCACATGTGATAGACTCATTCCTATAGCTTACTTCTCCTTTCTTCCTTCTTTCTAATCTGTGAGGCAGCAACCAACTGGAGGAGGAGGAAATGGAGCAACAAGGAGAGAGGGAAGAAGCAGTCACGGTTCCTTCTCCTATTGTATTTGTTTAGATCTAGGGCAAGGAGGAAGATTCACAGTGGAGTTTGGAGTTTTGATTATATACTAGACGAGACTGAACTGGACTTTGTGTTATCTCAAAAAGACTGGGAAGGGCTGGGGTTGTACCTTAGCAGTAGAGTACTTTCCCAGCATGTGTGGGGCACTGGGTTTGATCCTTAGCACCACATAAAAAATAAGTAAAATAAAGATATTGTGTCCAACTATCTTATATTTGATAAAGGGGCTAAAAGCATGCAATGGAGGAAGGATAGCATCTTCAACAAATGGTGCTGGGAAAACTGGAAATCCATATGCAACAAAATGAAACTGAATCCCTTTCTCTCGCCATGCACAAAAGTGAATTCAAAATGGATCAAGGAGCTTGATATCAAATCAGAGACACGCCGTCTGATAGAAGAAAAAGTTGGCTACGATCTACAGTCAGTGGGGTCGGGCTCCAAATTCCTCAATAGGACACCCATAGCACAAAAGTTAATAACTAGAATCAACAAATGGGACTTACTCAAACTAAAAAGTTTTTTCTCAGCAAAAGAAGCAATAAGAGAGGTAAATAGGGAGCCTACACCCTGGGAACAAATCTTTACTCCTCACACTTCAGATAGAGCCCTAATATCCAGAGTATACAAAGAACTCAAAAAATTAGACAATAAGAGAACAAACAACCCAATCAACAAATGGGCCAAGGACGTGAACAGATACTTCTCAGAGGAGGACATACAGTCAATCAACAAGTACATGAAAAAATGCTCAACATCTCTAGCTGTCAGAGAAATGCAAATCAAAACCACCCTAAGATACCATCTCACTCCAGTAAGATTGGCAGCCATTATGAAGTCAAACAACAACAAGTGCTGGCGAGGATGTGGGGAAAAGGGTACACTTGTACATTGCTGGTGGGACTGCAAATTGGTGCAGCCAATTTGGAAAGCAGTATGGAGATTTCTTGGAAAGCTGGGAATGGAGCCACCATTTGACCCAGCTATTCCCCTTCT
>NW_026000082.1:2773237-2854182 GCF_001458135.2 Marmota marmota marmota
GGAGGATGGGAAAGGCAGCGGAGCACAACAGACACTAGTATGGCAATATGTAAATCAATGGATGTGTAACTGATGTGATTCTGCAATCTGTGTATGGGGTGAAGGTGGGAGTTCATAACCCACTTGAATCAAAGTGTGGAATATGATATGTCAAGAAATTTGTAATGTTTTGAACAACCCACAATAAAAAATTAAAAAAAAAAAAGTAAGCCAATCCCCCCCCCAAAAAAAAGATATTGTGTCCATCTACAACTAAAAATATATGTATATTTTATATATATATACATATACACACACACATACTGGGAAAAGCCAGGTGGTTACATATGCCTGTAATCCCAGTGTCTCAGGAAGCTGAGGCAGGTGGTTCACAAGTTTGAAACCAGACTTAGCAACTTAGTAAGGCTCTAAACAACTTAACAAGACCCAGTCTCAAAATAAAAAATAAAAAGGGTTGGGGATGTGATTCAGTGGTAAAGTTCCCCTGAGTGATTCAACCCCTTGTACAGGAGAAAAAGAAGAAGAAAAAAAAAAGACAGAAAGGGAGAAAAGAAAAGAAAAAAAAGACTGGGAAATCCAGGAGATATGACTTTAACTTCATCCATTCCTTGAATAATGGTCCCACTGATTAGCTGTCCTTACCACCGAGAACAGTTTGCTGCCTTTTGAAAATGATTGAGCCTTATGTGTTCTTCAAGACACACAACTCAAGAGACATTTCTTCCATAACAACTTCCTCATTTCCCGCACAATGAGGAAGGCATCTTTCATTTGTGCTCCAATTACATCCTCATTTAGCTGGGAGAGGGGGTGGTTGCCCACACCATCTCTTTTCTCCTCCTATAACAATACAGCGATAATTCATGTGTCACCTACACACAGCCAGAAGCGGCATTGCCCATTGCCCAGACTAATTACACCAGATAGGAATGTTCATGTGACTAAGTTTATTTAAATATCACATCAATTATATGTTCACTTTCACTCTTGGGTCTTAAAATGTTCACTAATGCTCTTTGACAATCTTTTCCCTTCCTGCTATAGATAGACATGTTGCTCACCCAGCATGGGAGGACAGTATAATAAGAGGCTAGTAGAGTCACAGAATGGAAGGAACCTGGGTTCCTGAATGACAATATGGGAAAGAAAAGTCTGTCTTCCCCCTTTGGGATTTTTTTTTTGTGTGTGTGTAGGAGAGAAATATAATTTGTTCCTTATGTTTTAGACCTTCTTTGTTTGAGATGTTTAAAGTTTTACCATAACTAATTCAACATATGGTTGTAAGCTGTCTATTTACCTGTCTGTCATCCCCAGTAGACTGAGAGGTCCTTGATGGCTGGTATCTATTAAATTTTGTTTCCCCAGTTATCATGGGGGAGCCAGCACCATGCCAGGATAGTCTCCTGTTTAGAAGGTTGTGAGCCACCTGAGAAAATGAAAGTCTGAGTAATTAGTAAAGAAATAAGAGACAGAGCCAGAAATTAGGTTCAAAGCACTTGATTTGAACCTAGTTTCTCCAGGTCACATAAGAGCTAGAACAAAACAACTAGAAAATAGCTCCAGTCCTTTACTTAAGGGAGAGTACTTCAAAGGCAGGGATAAGGTTTCAGCAGGAGGAGTCTTATTTCTCAATGTGGCTGGGGACTTACAGCAAACAGGTTGATTGGCATCTTGGCAAGCCGCACCCATCTCTGAGTGGCTATGTGGCTATGTAGCTCCAGCGGGTCACCCCAACTCCAGTTCAGTGCGGAACCTGAGAGAGCTAGGTAGGATATCACATGAACTGGGCTATCTCAAACCAGCAGGAGTGCCACTGTGGGTTCCCAGATACCATACTTTTCTACCCAGTTGTTTCCATGCTGATTGGGTTCATGCACATTTCACAGATGGCTTCTGGCACCCAGTGTCTTTATGTAGTAGGTATTCAACATGTGCATACAAAATAAAAAGAGGGTGGATGAAATATTTTAAAATCCCAATGCCCTAGTAAACATCAAAAGGCTTGGAAGAGCTTCCAGATCTTATCAAGTTCTCCATCTGTCCATTGTCAAACAGATGTCATGTTTGGCTGCCACAGCATTGGATGGATAAATGACCCTTCATTTCCACTTTCCAAATCTGCCACGAATTCCTTTCTTGCCAATGGGAGAGGGAGTCCTATGACACAGACATGAGTTTCTGTTTCTTAGACAGGCATGGCTGTGCTGAGTGGATGACAGACAACACAAATGATCAGGTGACAAGGAGAATGTTCTAGGTAACAAAATAGTGTAAACCCAGATGAGGAGGGAGAACAGGCATGGTATGATGGAGGAAGAAAAAGACAACTAAGAAAGTCCCACGATGAGCTAGGAGTTCAGATTACAGTCTTGAGAGGTTTTTTGTTTGTTTCTTTGTTTTTGTTTTTAACAGATTTTGAAATCTTTTTTTCTAAGAGAAATGTCATTAAAGGATTTCAAGCAGGGGAGGATGAAATATCCAATTGAAGGGGTCACTTTAGCTATAATATGGAGAGTGGATTGGAGGGGGCAGGAGTGATGGGGTAGATGGATACTTAGGATTTTACAGCAGCTTCCTCCCAGGCAGGAGGTGGCATTGATTTGGACCAGGATGGTGATAATGGGAATGGAGAGAACGATTGGAAAGATACTCTGTAAGCAGAGTAAAGTTCTTTAGCCATGGTTTTCCATGCAATTGTCACTTTATAGGACAAAAATGGCTCAATATCGGCAATGTCATACAATTCAAGTTAATAATTTCTCTAGACAATTATATTTCTACAAAGAAGGAGCCATTAGGAAAGTAATTGTGCCTTTCCTTAATGGCCATAATTAGGATCTAGAGAAGCTTCCCAGCTACATAAGTGCCGATGAAGAAATACCCAACCTGGGAGAACTTCTGTCACAGTAAGAGGAAATCTAATTCAACCAATTTAACATTAAGTGGTAATTTGTAGAAACATGAATTGAATATCCTGAAGTAGGGAGGATCTAGGTGTGATTTGCTCAGGGGTTTGGTTTCATTTCTCTCCTATTCTGTCAAGTGTGGTCCCCTCTGTGAAGGGGCTCCATCCTCAGCTGGCTTCCATCAAGGAGTGGACATACTGCCAACATCTCCTGGGACAGCATGTGTCCTTGTCTATAATTGAGAAAATCCCCAAGTTTCTCTCTGTTTGGGCCAAGCTGGGTCACTTGTCCACTCCTGAATAACAATAGTGAGGGCCATACGTTGACCCTGATGACTTGGACCTCTGGAACTGGATGGAGTCAATTCCATCTAAATGGCATGTCTGTGCCACGATGGGTAGGGGTGAGGAGATGGATGTTGTGAAGGCAGCCACTTTGTCCAGCACAGTAGGAGATGATTCAAAGCTTTAAAAATGTTGGTCCTTTCTGGTTTATTAATACCAAGGAAGGATCCCAAAGGACAGGTGTTGAAATCACTGGTCATGTTGGAGGTACCTATTGGGAACGAGCAAGTACACTTCCCTGTGGTGGGCCTCCAGGGACAATCTCATAGATTCATAAAACAGAATTGCTCTTCCCAATAGAAGTCAAGCATCTTTGCTCTTGGAAGCTCGCAGGGTGAAAATGAAGGGCTTCCTTTGAGGCCTAAAGAATTTCTTATGGTCCTCACAAGTGACCACTTCTAGCCTGGTCTTTGGGCCCATGGCATGTCATCTTGGGTCTTGGGACTCTGTCATACTGATGCTGAGGTAGCGGCAGGGGAGATTACAGCTTGAATTCATTTTCTGAAATTTCCTTTGGCACAGAATGAAGAAAAAGAGAGTCATCTTTTCAACTTGGAATAATAATCTGTCTCATATAATCACATTAAGATGGTTCTTCAAATACTCTCTTCCCATCAACTCTTTGAAATGCATCACAGATATGGGATTAGGGAAAGCTGAGTCCTGTCTGCAAAAAGCTTGTAAAAAGTTTCCGTTGTTACAAATGCAGAAGGGAAATATGTTAGACATTAGGTTTATGTCACTGTCTAGCTCTTCTAAAATGGTCTTCTTGTAAAGAATTCCCATTCATCATGGGACCGCAATGTGGTACTTCTGGATCCTCAGGTAACTTATGACTGAGTGCAATCAACATATCTTAGGTCGATGAGCCTCTCTGGAAAACGACGCTCTCCAGGACCTGTTCTTGATATTACTAAAGTGATTATACTTCCAGGTTTCCTTGTGGCAAATTGTCCCTGTGTTCCAGTTTAGCATTTATTTCAGACAAAAGTGTTCTGATTTAGATGATAAATTACATGGTCACCCGAGCCGTTATCCATTTGACTAGTGTTGCAAAGCATACTGGGAAATAGAAACAGAGAGAGCCAACCTTAATAGATCACTGCAGTTTCTAATATTAACTGTATCAGGTCCTGCCTTAAATGCTTCATGTGCTTTATCTCCTTTAATCCTCACAATAATCCTTCAAGGGTAACATTTCTATTATGTCTATTTTACAGAACAGAAAAATGGAAATAAAATTGAGCAAATTGCTCAAGCAAAATTTCCCAGCTATTTAGTGGAAGAGATGGAATCTGAATTTAGACTCCACAGCTAGAGATTTCAATTAGTGTAGTATATTGATACTGAGGGCAGCAACCAGAAAGCATAGCTGTCCTTCTGCTAGGTAGGACTGGGGGCAAATGACAATGCATGGCAACTCTGGTGTCTTTATCTGCATCAAGGAAGGTGAGATATATGCTGTGGTTATATCTTTAGGCCACAGAAAACCCAAATGCAATGTGGCTTAAGCAGTATTAGCTCAGAAAGGAGGAGCTCTCAGGAGGGGAGCTTTTGAGTGGACAGATCAAAAGGTTCAGTGACTTTAGCAAGCATCAGGGACCCTTTGTCTCTGCACTGGAGGTGCACAGTATTGACTTCATTCTGAAGTTGGTTTCCTTCGTCCTTGTCAGGTGGATGTCATTAGCAATAAAGGGTATATGCTTCCTTATTCTCATCAAGTAGGAAAGAGAGAGGCTGGCTCCCTTGGATTTTTCCCCTAAGAACAAATATTTTTTTCCCCAACCTCCCAGTAAATTTCTCCTCTTGTCTCATTAGCTCAAAATGGTTCAGGCCTGCCCATCCCTGAACCAGCCATTGACAAGGGTGATTATTTTTGCACTCTTTGGCTGGGATAGAATGGCCTTTGGAGGTCAACCATGGTGACTACTCACAAAACTAAGGCAGAATTTGGAGCCTTGGTTCCGGAATTAGAGTGACCTAGGTATAACATTTCAATGTGGCACTTATTAGCAAGGGACTTGGTGAAAGTTTCTTACCTTTTCTAAGCCTTGATTTCCTCCACAGTAAAAAGGGGATTAATAATAGTATCTGCTACATTGGATTGCTTAAGGATTATTTTAAACTTATTAAAACTATGTGAGAACATAGTAGGCTCCTAAGAAATATTAATTTCATTCTGGTGTGAAGTGACCATCTCAACTCCCACCCTAATCCAAACTCAATAATATGAATGTATAAATGCTTTTGTGTAATAATGATATTTTTTAAGAGAGAGAGAGAGAGAGAGAGAATTTTTAATATTTATTTTTTTAGTTTTCAGTAGACACAACATCTTTGTTTGTATGAGGTGCTGAGGATCGAACCCGGGCCGCACGCATGCCAGGCGAGCGCGCTACCGCTTGAGCCACATCCCCAGCCCTAATAATGATATTTTTGCATTTTATTTAGATATAGCTTCTCTTCTGAGGACCTAGGACAAAATAATTCCCTCCCATAAGTATCCACATCCCATATAATTTTGGGTAGATACAAAGAATGAGAACTTAGGAGGTGGAGTTTTGGACAATTAGGAAGATCAAGAAGAGAATAGTTGATTCTCTTTGGTTCTTATTCTCCAGGATTTGGTTGTCAATGAATTTAGAAATGGTGAGAGAGTGTTGGTTTCTGCTCCAGGGAGGCTATGAGCCAGGCAGATGTGTAATGTATGGGTTCTCAACTATATGAGTGTGCCATATGTTGTAAGCTAGGTTACATGGCTATATGCAATTCTGTTTTGATTATTCTTTTATTGTTACTGGTCTTAAGGGAAATCATGCTTCAATGTGCCAATCTGGTGCTGATGAAACTTATGGGACAACTTCTACCTGGGTCGGTGTCTGAGTTGCAGCACATCAAGTGGTCAGTATGGTAAGCAACGGTGTTTAGTAGAAGAATCTCAGACGGAAGGTGATCAGCCCATAGTGATCAGCCTTCTCTTCTCCTTGGACATTCTTCTTCCATTACCCATCTTGGAGGTCTCATTATATTAAGAAATGGGAGGGGAATCTCCTGTTTGGTGATTAGTAGTATCCTGCTTGAAGCCATGGCCCATACTGGAGAATTCAGTATCCAACAGGAGAAAGACAAGAGATCAGAGCTTCATCAAATGATCTGAAGGTCAGCACAAGACTCCAGGTCTAGGAGGCAGCTGGAATACAATCTGTAAATTGGAGAGGAGGCAGTTCTTTGGGAACAGCAGGTAAAATGGAGGCAAGGCCATAACCCAACCTCTTCTTTGAGAACATTCTAGAAAATAATTGACTAGTTTTAGATTTTGTTTTCTAGTGGAGAAATGGCGGACATTTGCCCCTGTAGTCAGTGGAAACTGCATGAATTTCCCTCCTTCCTCTCACCTAACACTCTAAGAAGTACGACTCAAGGGTCAGTATTTTTTAAACCATGTGTCATGGAGCCCCAGGGAGATGTGCAGCTATATCAGGGTCAAGAACAGATGGGGAGAAAGGTGGGAAGACAATTTGGGCAGGCTTCAGACTCAGCACCTTGACTCTAAGAACGACTACTTTCTTCTGTTTTAGTTAATGCCTAGAAAAAAGTCAAACAAAATGGGCATTCAATAAAGAGATGAATGCTTTAGGTATTGCAGTTCTTTCTACCTTTTCATTTGAATAAAGCATTATAGTGCTGGGATATAAGCAGTTTAGTGGTAGAGTGTTTGCCTTATGTGTACTGCACATAAAGCCCTAGGTTTGATTCCCAGCACCTCACAAAACCAAATCAGACAAAAAAAGAATTCCACCACTAAACATGTAAATATGAAAGTTATTGCTTTAGAACATTCTTAAAAGAACACATCCATCCCATGCATGAACAGCTAATGCAGGGCAGCTCTCCACTTGGGCTCAAAAGTGATCTTGGTTTCTTGGCTATTGGAAAGACATCAGAGGAGTTCATATATTTTAACTTTCCTCCCATGTCTGCACCAGACTGTGATGACAAAAAGAGAAATACATGTTGTCAGAGTGACAGTTGGCATTTTTTTGGGGGGTGTACCTGGGATTGAACTCAGGAGCACTTGACCACTGAGTCACATCCCCAGTCCTATTTTGTATTTTATTTAGAGACAGGGTCTCACTGAGCTGCCTAGTGCCTCATCATTGCCGAGACTGGCTTTGAACTCACAATCCTCCTACTTCAATCTTCTGAGCTGCTGGGATTACAGGCGTGCGCCAAAGTGCCTGGCTGGCATTTTTTAATGTAATTTTTTTTCTTTTGTAGAAACACATGCCTCTGAGTCCTCCATGATAGTGTTCTCTATTTCCACAAAAGTCAAGAACAAAAATAACATCCTTCATGACTACGTTTGAAGTGTCTGCTTGTAGCCAGATGTTTCCACACAATATGTCATATAGTCATCACTAGAATTTTCATAGCTGGGCATTATTCTCCTCATTTTTAAATGAGTGTGAGTTATAGAAAGTTAAAGGAAGTTGCCTGAGGTCACATCTGGTTAGAGAGGTAAGCTGGGTATTTGTACTCATGTCTGTGTGGCTCTAGCAGGTGTGATCGTTACATATTGACTTTTATTGTAGAAAGAGTGTTTTGGGATATAAGTGAGACTTAACTCATTTCTAATGTCGCCAGAGAACTGAGGTCCCTTACCAAAGCTGATTACATAATCCTTTCCTCTAATAATCTTTTATTAAATAGGCTGGACACTTAAATGCTTAAAGTGTTTAAAGGTGAAGCAGACCTGGAGATACAAGTGGAAATTGTTCACTCATTTGCCATACCCACCCATTGGTAATTTTGTGGCAGAGAACCTGGCCAACACCCCGTGAGGAACATCAAGAATAGGGGGCAGGAAGCCATGTGAGACAGAAAGGTGAGAGCAAAGAGAAGCCGGGACATTGCCTATCTTCTTTGTCCATCAGGACCAGCCAGCAGGGGGAAATGCAGGCCTTGAAGGAATCAGGGAGAGAGTCTCTGGCCTCAAAACTCTTGGTTTCTCCTGTTGGTTTAACTCCTAGAGGTGGGCAGAGTGGAGAAAATAAGGGATTTGGAACCAGCTGTATATCGGTGGAACCCTCAGCTCTACCTCCATTATTGGATCAATTGGGCAGGTTACTTAATCTGTCCAAATCTCAATTTTATCTTCTATAAAACAAAGATGGTAATGCTTCCTCATATAGTTATCATGGAGATTAAATAATATATTATATTAACACGTATGCCATGAAATAGACATCCTACAAATAGTTTCCTTTCTCTTTCTTCCATATTCTGTTCCTCAAAGTACACCTCCTTCAACATCCCCAACTCAAATACTGACTAGAAGGCTGCTTCCAGCTGTATAATTTCAGGGTTTCAGTTTCCAGAAAGCAGGCTGAGAGGCGCCTTTCTAGTTGCCCTCAGGAGTGTTCAACCTTATTCATGGGAAGGGAATGTGATGAAAATTTGAGTCAGCAGAAATCCAGCAAAAGTGTCAGAAAATCAGCCTGAGAACCCCTTTGGACCAATAAAGGAATTACAAAGGGGGAGGTGTTGGGGGAGACCAATCAAAATGGGTGGAAGAAGAATTGAACCCATGATAGAAAGAACAACAATTTATCTGGGTCTCCACCACATGCTGTGGGGACTCTTGCCCTCCATAGTCTCTCCCTATTTTTCTGCATATTGATTTCATTAGTTTTCCTTACAGATCAGCTTTCTTGGCTCAGTGGATATTCCAGCTACCAATAATTTCCAAATTTCACAACTGCAATTTCTTCCAACCACCAGAGAAAGACTGAATCACTTTTTTTTTTAATTGGTGTTACAGAAAACGAAACAAACAAACAAATAAAAAAATGGGAGGAGGTTTTCAGCTTGAGTGATTGGCGTACTCCTGATCCAATCAATTTTGAAAGGGATTTTGCAAGAACATGGTCATAGTCACTAAAAATGGATGTATGGACTTGGGGTAGGAGGATTTACCAAAATAAAGGAAATTCTGTTTCTAGGAAAAAAAAAAAGATTGCTAGGCAGATGATGTAATAGAAAATGTTAACTTCACATAAAGCCTGCTAGATTGATTACTCAAGCTAGATTTGCTCAAATCAGGGACTCTTTAAATACAGCTCAGATATTTCCTATTTGAATATTCTTAGGGCATTTTTATGGTCATATTGCTTTAGTCAGCTTTTTCCTGCTATGACCAAAAGATCTGACAAGAATAATTAGAGGACAAAAGTTTATTTGGGGGCTCACTGTTTCAGAGGGCTCAGTTCATAGAAGGCCAGCTCAATTCCTTGAAGCTTCAGATATGCCAGAAAATCAGGGCAGCAGAGTGTGGCAGAGAAAAGCAATTGTGGTAATACCAAGGATCAGTAAGACAGAGCTCTGCTCAACAAGGACAAAATCTAAACCCTAAAGGCATTCCCCCAGGGACCCACCTCCTCCAGTCACCTGCTGCTTGCTTATAGTTATCATCCAGTTAATCACTATTAGGGGATCAGTGCACTGATTAGGTTACATACATGACCCAATCATTTCACCTTTAAAATTTCTTGCCATGTTTCACACTTGAGCTTTAGAGGAACATCTAATATCTAAACACATATCTAAATTTCTGGGATACAAGTTTCCAGGGATGCCTGTTATTTCCACGGAAAGCAATACCTAATCTAAGTTATGACTGAACTAGATACATTCATAACACTGTACCCTGCAAGCCACATGATCTTTTCTAACCATAGCCAAATAGACCAGGAATGGTAAGCTAACCCAAGCCTGGGCAATTACTACCTGGTCAGTGGCCTGTGCGTTCAATTATTCATCTATCCATTAATACTAATACTCACTAGTATTTCACTAATACTCACTGAGTGACAGATGCTGTTCTAGGCACTAGGCATACAATATTCCCACCCTCATGGACCTTACTTCAAATGGGAAGACGGATCAAAAATAAATCATTGTTGCTTCACAAGGAATGTAAAGTAGAGTGAGAGAACAGGAACTTGTATATCCAGAATCTGAAACAAAATATGGGTGATTAAATTTCTGAAATTGGTCATAGGAGGCTGAGTCAGTAAGCTATGAAACCTTGGGTCATCTTGAGATATGAAGCCCCCTAGATTGGGTCCAGTGTGGCATAAGTAAGCAAAGGAAACTCTCTAGAGAAAGGATGCAAAGAAAAGTAGACATGAGAGTGGAAAAGCAGATCCTGAAAGATGGAAGAAGTCTCAGTTCCTGACTTCTCATTTCTCAGATCCAGATGCAGGAGGCCCAGCTTGAATGCCCACCAGAAGTACCTATACCAGCTTCCACTAGCTCACGAGAGCTGATCGTGTATAATTCTGCCTTCAGTGACATGATGTTGGTAGCTTGGAATCAGCCAGGGTGTGAGCATGTGCACTATGGAAAATGGAAAATATTATGGAAGTGATATTCATAGCTGTACAACTGCCTCCTAGCAAACAGTCGGCCATACAGTTAGTTTGTCATACTGACAATAATTCAATCATTCAATAACTAAATATATACATCCCATAAATACATCCCATATATAGTCACATGCATCCCATTCATATATAGGATGTATATATTTAATTATCGAATGATTGAATTATTGTCTGTACTGAGAGCTAACACCACTTGCTCTAAATTGTGGCCAGACATTGTGTCAATCACTTTATCTATACATTTTCTCATTGAATCCTCCCACAATCCTGTGAGGTGCAACTATTATTTCCAAAGGCAAAGGTCAAATAAGTTCCAAAAGGCCACACAATTAGAAAGTAGCAGGACAGAGATGAATGTGCAGAAAGAATGGTAGCTTGCCTACAATCAAGTTGTGGTGACAAGGGAAGCAAATGACTCCACTCTGGTCCCTTCTCCAAATCCACACTCATCAGACTGAAGGGTTGGTGATAAAGGATAAGTCAATTGGCTGGATTCTTGGCCCAGGTGACAACTGGTAAAGAAAGGGGCCTCAGGGTAGTATGTGGCTCTGGTTCTGTGCTCCTATGTAGTTCTAGCTGTGTGGTTCCAGCTAGAACCACACAATTCCCCTAAATTGGCAGCCCCACTGTGAGCCCACAGGGTGACATTCCCCACTGACACTCTGGACTTTAGGGTGTCTAGGTTTCTAGGGACCCCAGCCATGTGGAGTAGGCCCCTGCTGCTCATCAAGAAGTTGTTTTTATTTGGATGCAGCTGCAGCTGCCAGAGGCATTTCCTGGGGCTGGCCCACAGCCTAGCAAGTGTTCGAATGTGCCAGACTTGAAAGCTAAGCAAACCTCAGAAACACTATAAGTGGATCCCCCACTGGGATTGGCAGCTGCTAAGGACCTGGCAGTAAGGAGACCATTTGGGGATCTATACCAGCAGAAATCAGCAATGGAAAGCTCTCACCTCCATAATGCTGTGGGCTCTTTCTCAGCAACCCGGGGTGCCCTAGCCAAGCCAGGTGACCATACACCTGTCTTGTTTTCCTTGCCCAGTGAGAACCCAGGCTGAGCCCAATGAGACTAGCAGTGCCCCCTTGGGGTCAGTATGTTCGGACACCTGCCCAGACAGGGTCACATGGGGGTGGGTGGACAGAATGAAATTGCTCTAAGCCAGGGTGCTGGGTTATGGCATCTGGGAGATCTGAGTGCAGATCTTGCTTGTTGTGTGGTTATAGGGATAGATGTGTGGTTACAGGGATAGATGTTAATCCTCTAAGCCTGGTTCCCTTCCTTGGAAAATGGGAACTTAGGCTTAGAGGATTAACATATTTATCTGTCAAGTGATTGGGAGAATACAGGTAGTAATATGGTAATCCACTATAAGAACACACATGTGTTCTCATCACAGATCAATTTCTAATACAGAACAAAGCACAGACACTCATTTAGGCAACCGTGAACTCCTAGAATGACATCTCAGAGTTTATCCAACTTGATATTTTTCATTTTACAGAGGAGAAAACTGAGGACCAGAAAGATGATATGACTCATTGGGTCAGGTCTGGAGACTGATCCTGGGTCCCTGGGCTTTCTCACTCATCTAGCCTGTTGTTCTCAATTGGTGGCAGGGCCTTAGCTGGCACAGAGCATTTTCAGACCTTGGAAAAGGTGCTGGTGCCATGGTGGGTGTCTGGTAAGCAGGACATCTCTAAAAATGGAGCTCCCAATCCCTTCACATTCCTGGTGTGGAACAGGACCTCAACAAATACTCATTCCATTGAATCAGTAACTCTGGATGCCCCCAACAAGGTGCAAGAGTTTCAGCACTCAATTCAGCAGGGCCTTGAGCCCAGTCTTCTCTCTTTCTTTTTCTTGGGCATGCCCTCTAAGGGAAGGCTGCTGCTGAGTGTGTGTTCAGGATGCCAAAGCACATCTGTATGGGGCGAGGAGGGCAGATGTTTCGAGTGAAGGCGCATGGAGAAATAGAAATGGCTCTGGCCTAAGCCCAGAGATCCAGGCCCAGAGAATGGCTCTGTTACAATCTAGCTGGTTGATGTTAACTTTCTTTCACTCACTTGCTCTATCAACTTTATAATTTGCAAAGGGGACAATAAGCCCTGGCCTTATCTATTTTATAGGGAAAATATCAGGATCAAATGAGATTCTCTCATTCCCTCCAACAGAGCCAGCATGATTGGGAATGAGTGTGAAGCAAAGATAAGCCCAGACTCTGGGGCCAGTGCCTGGGTTCAAATTCAGATCTAATACTTATTTACTAGCTGCATGACCTTGAACAAGTTACTCTGTTTTACCTCACTTTCCTCATCTGTCAGACGGGTATATTATTTACCTTGGAGGATTATTACTGAAGATTTTAAAAATTAATTCATATGTTTAGGAGAGTGTCTACCTTGCAGCAAGTTCTCAGTGAATAGTTCTGAGGACTAGTAGCTTAGGGGGTAAGTTTTTCCATCTTAAGGTCACACGTGCTCTTATTTACAAGTTGTCATCCTACCCTATGTTCTCCATTTGATGCCTGAAGATATCACAGAATTTCTTCAGGCCTCTGCTTCCTAATGCTCATAGGGAGAGCCGACAAGGGAACCTTAGTTGCTCTTGTTCCTCATGCTATCCTGGTGATGCCTAGTCCCACACTGTCTCTCAGATGCTCATCAACACCAGTGATGTTCTTGCCTCTAGGACCCTCACTGACACCCCACATATCTTCACTTACCTCCAAAGCCATAGTCTCTCAGTTCACATCACACAATTTTTTGCTGAGAACTCCATGCTAGGAGACTGGGAACACAGTTTTCCACCCTCCACCCAGACTGTGCAGAGCCTAGTCCAGTCCCAAGAAAATCAAAGCTCCAGACATGCCCCACCTTCCTAGGGAGAGCACCACTGTCTTTTCACCTGCCATCCTTGGTCAGGATCCTGAACACTACACCCAAGACCTAGCTTTGAATCTCAGGGATATGGGTGTGAGTTCAAAGATGCTTTCTTCCCAAACTCAGCAATCAAAACCTGTCAGGAAGATGTGGCCTTAACCACGTATTCTCCATGGCAAGGAGTGTCCCTTTTCTTCAGCATATTCTGTGGCTCTTGCTTGAGCAGGGGTGGTTTATTCGAGGTGACCTACCTGATGTAGTGGGTGGAATGACAACTCCCTCAAAAGATATGTCCTCCTGAAATCTTTGAATGTGAATTTATTTGGATAAAGGGTCTTTGTTGATGTAACAAATCAAAGAATCTTATTTATTTATTTATTTATTGAGACAGGACCTTGCTTACTTGCTGAGGCTGGCCTCAAACTTGCAATTCTTCTGCTTCAGCCTCTCACATTACTGGGTTTATAGACATGCACCACAGAACCTGGCTCAATTAGAGGATTTTGATGTGAAATCATCCTGGATGACCCAAATGGCCTTAAAGCCAATGACAAATGTCCTTATAAGAGGCAGAAGAGGAGAAGACATGGACACACAGAAGAGAAGGAGGTGGGAAGGTAGGTGGAGAACAGAGTGCTACTGCAACAAATCAAGAAACATCTGGATCCATGAGCAGCTGGAAGAGGCAAGGAACAGTTCTACCTCTGGAGGCCCCTGGAGGGATCAGCCCTGTGGATAGCTTGATTTTTTAATTCTGGCCTCCAAAATGTGAGAGAATAATTTCAGTTGTTTTAAGTCACCCAATTTGATTTGTTATTGCAACCCTAGAAAAACAATACCTGGTGTTCACTCAAATTGAGAAGAGGCTGAAAGCTTCCTGAATCCTGCTGTGCAAACATTTATTAAAAGACTGCTTCTTGCTCATGGTGCTGAGCTGGGAATGCTAAGAAGGGTTCAACGTGCCCGTTCAACATAGAGGGCTCGACTCAGAAATGCCTACCATTAGCTGTTCTGAGGATTGATTTTGGAGAATCTGATTCTTAAAGTTGGGCTAGAATTTTTTAAATCCAATCAGTGATGATACCTAGCTTTTACTTAAGTCCTTCAGGCTCACTCTTTTTTACACATGCATTTCCACATGACTTCATAACAATCAGAGGCACATGCAACTAAGATCCCTGGTGTAGTGATGAGGAATTTTGAATACAGAGAAGTCAGATAACTTACCCAGTTCCACAGTGAGTAAGTACAGGAACCAGGCATCATACCTGGGCCCTCTCATTTAACCACCTGACTATTCAACCATATTGCCTGGATAATCTATTAACAAGAGTTGAGTTAAGAGCTGGGAACACAGAGATGACTACAATATAGTCCCTGCTGTTGGGACAGTTGTAAAGGTAAGTATATAAACAAAATATAATAATATAAATATCCAATCTGACCTAGTTTTCCCTTTTATATATATGGAAACAACACAATGAAATCCACCACCTCGTACATCCATAAGAATGGAACTCTAGAAGAATGAGAAGTTATACTCCATTTATATATGATATGTCAAAATGCATTCTACTGTCATGTATAACTAATTAGAACAAATTTTTAAAAAGTAAAAAACAAAAAAGAATGGGACTCTAACTAGAATAAAATACATTTCATGCTTGTATAATTATATCAAATGGATTCAGCTATCATGGATAACTAAAAAGAACCAGTAGGTAAATTAATAATAATAATAATAATAATAATAATAATAATATTTTCCAAGTCCAACATAGATAAAAGATAAGAAATGAGTCAAACATTAATGCCAGATGAAGTTTTTCCTGTAGGAGGGCCACAGAATGCAGGCAGGGCTCTGCAGAGAGATCACCCTAACAGCAGGTGCCAGATGAAGGGGACTTCAAGGAGGGCTTGGAGAAGAGAATGTAGACAGACTCTTCTCTGTCTCTACTTGCTTGTTTATCAGCATGGCCAGGGGGTGACAGTTGCCTGGCTGTCCCTCCTTAGCCTGCTCAGTTCCCTCTCACTTCACTCTTATCCTGGAAACCCCACATTCTTTCCAGGCCCCTCCCAGTCTTGGTAAATTCATAACAGTTCAGATTTTCTTCCAGTTGGTCCCTGAACTCATTTTTTCTAACTGACCCGATCTGTTGAATGGCATTCTCTCTCATAACTCCCTTGATGGTTTCTACAGTCAGGACCACAGCAGCATCTCTCCTGGGCCCAGTTTCTTCTTCTCTCTTCCTTCTTCCTGCCCTGATCACCAGCTCTCTGCTGCTGTGCCGCTGTACTCAAGTCTCATGGAATCATCCATCCATTATTATCCTCCAATCCTGATGTGCTAGATACCCCAGAGGATGGACAGATGTGTCTCTCTCTACTTGATGAGGACCTCATCTTCTTAAGTTACCCAGTGCCTGACCTTTAGAAGATGTTCAACATTTGCTCAATGAATTAAGTCGTTTCTGTCTTTCATATGCTTGCCTAGCTTCCCCTAATTGGGCAGATAGGTACAGCAATGTCTTCTCTTTCAACATCACTAGGAAATTAAAAAATCTAGATAAATAAATTCTCTAGATAAATGAACTCTATTCCTATAAATTCCCCAAACCATATTTCTTTGATGTTTTAGATGAGAAAATTTAACTTCTTCCCTTTTTTCCTTCTTATATAAGGAAATTTGACTTTTCCCTTTATTTTCTTCTTATTATGTGGTTAGTAATACACAATCCAGTTGAAATTGACTTTAATAATAAAATGAATTTTTTTTTATCTGAAAGCCCTGGGTTCACACTTAAAGATAGAGCTTAATCAGGGCTCAGAGAATGTGAACAAGGTGTAGTATTTTTTTCCCCCTGCCTTCAATCCTGGGCTTTCCTTCCTAAATGTTTTCCTTCTGAAGTGCCAGCAGTTCTCAGGGCTCCACTCTTCCTTATTCAAATCCAGCAGGAAGAGAAAACTACCACAGGAAGCTCTCCTAAAAGGAGGTTGGTGTTTTGCTGCCGACTAAGAAAATGTCTCCAATTGGATTACATACTCATCTCTGAACCAGTCTGCAAGGGAGCTGGAATACTGTGATTCTTTTGGTGTAACTAAGCCTACTGCTATGGTGGCATCCATCATGCCCAACCACCAGGGCTGAGCATGGGAAGTCAGGATGAGAGGAGGGGAAATGAATGCTGGGGAGCAACCAATCACTGTTCTCTTCCCTCTTCCTTTCTTTCCTTCCCCAATTTCTTTATCACTTCTTTCCCTCTTTCTCTCCCATGGTAGATTTTGTGCTAGGAGTAGAAGCTACAAATATGAGAACGCATTCCTTGCCCTCGCGGCCTTCCTAAGCTGTCCAGGGAGTGACATATTAGAGTACTAATTATAGCAATGGATGAATGCCAATCATAGAGAGATGGGAACACAGAGGAAGAAACGGACAGTGTTCTTGGCCTGGAGAGGACAAAGAAGGCTTTCCAGAACTGATTATAAAATTTGAGCTGCTTTCATAGTTTCAGAGGTCACTCAATAGTCAAGAAGAGACATAGCATTCCTATTAGAGGGAACAGAAATGCTAACGCAAATAATATGGAGGATTGAGACGAAGTCCAAGTGGTTTAGTATGACTGGAAGAGAGGCAACATGAGGCCAGAAGAGAAAGGAGGGAACAAAGATAGGCTTTTGTCAACAATGGTTCTGGGCATTGTATATACATCACTTTATTTAATTCTTATCATAACCCAATGTATAATATAATGACATGAACTTAATTATAGCCACCCCATCTCTTTTGCCCATATAACACTTTTCTTCACCGACTCCTTCTCCCATCTTTGAGGATAAAAAAGATAAAAATCAGCCAGGCGTGGTAGTGCATGCCCGTAATCCCAGTGGCTTGGGAGGCCGAGGCAGGAGGATCACAAGTTGAAAGCCAACCTGAGCAACTTAGCAAGACCCTAAGCAACTTAATGAGACCCTATCTCAAAATAAAAATAAAAAGAGGTTGGGGATGTGACTCAGTGGTTGAGTGCCCCTGTGTTTAATCCCTGATACGAAAGAAAGAAAGAAAGAAAGAAAGAAAGAAAGAAAGAAAGAAAGAAAGAAAGAAAGAAAGAGAGAAAGAAAGAAGGAAGATAAAAATGGCAAAGACAAATTTTCAGGAGAAAGGCAATGAAATGAAAACAGAAGGCATATAATCCCTGGATGGCTGTTCTCTGTGAGAAGACACGACATGTCAGGCACATACCAAGTGGGGGTGGCTGTGGTACACTCTGATGGAATGGGGAAAAAGTTTCTGTTAGGATAGGAAGGTAAGAGATTCCAGGAATGGATGCTAGAGGAGAAGGGAGGGCAAGAGATTTAATGCATTTCTGTGAATTGAATTCTTGGACCCTGTTTCCATTGTCTACAGGTATGTAATTAATTACTCCAGAACTGATTGGCCTAAAACAACAGTGAACCTTTACTTCACATAATTTGGGTGGGTCATGATTTGGTGATAGCTTAGCAAGGAAGTTCTGGCTCAGGGTCCCTTATGAGGTAGCTATCAAGATGTTGGTCAGGCTGAGTTACCTGAAGGCTTGACTAGGCCCAGAAGAGCCACTCCCCTGATGGCCTACTCACATGGCTGTGGGCAGTAACCTCAACACATGGTATCTAGGGTGAGTAATTCAAGATGTAGCAAGGTGACACTGCAGCACTGCAAGGCACACATTGTCATTTCAGCAAGGTCAGAGGGACCTTTACAAGGGCATGAATACCAGGAAGTGAGAATCACTGGAGACCATCTTGGGGGCCAGTTACCAAAGACATCCTTAGATGTTTGAGGAAGACATGAAAAAAGATTTTTGAAAAAAAAAAAATCCACCCTAAGTCCTGTTCATTATGTATTCCACTGCTCATAAACTGAACAATTTGGGGCTTGCTTTCATGTGCTAATTTTGGTACATTAAACACCCATTTTTTACAGATGGAAATTGCTGTCCTACATCAACAACCATTAGGAATTGGTTGATCGTGGTCCACAAAATACCAAAATTGATTTTGCTTCCACAGGTTGAAACTAAAGGTAGGAAAACATGTTACTAGGCTCTGCAATGACAGTCCTCAGGTGGGAAGTGGATTATAGAACCAGGATGCGAATCTTGCTCTCTAGTTCAAATTTAACCTCTTGTTTTACCTGTACTGGTGTTTCTAAATTTCTCTTTCTCTCATTGCATTTATTTATTCAATGAATATTTTAGAATCATGATAGCATAAATTCCTGAAGAGAAATGATTATTTCTTATTTATGTTGCTATTCCATATTGGGCTTTTAAAAATTTGTTGGTTTTGTTTTCGTGCTGGAAAACAAACCCAGGGCCTTGCACATGCTAGCCAAACACTCTACCACTGAACTCCAGCTCCTGCCCCGATTTAGTTTTTTGATCACCTTGATTCTATTATTGATGGAGTAGTCAGGACAGTCAGTAGTAGTTGGACAGTCAGGAAAACAGAAGCCATTATAAATATTTTGGGCTGGAAGTGAATTTTTTTGGGGTGGGGTGTACCAGGATTGAACTCAGGGGCACTCAATCACTGAGCCACAACCCCAGCCGTAGTTTGCATTTTATTTAGAGACAGGCTTTCACTGAGTTGCTTAGTGCCTTGCTTTTGCTGACGCTGGCTTTAAACTCATGATCCTCCTGCCTCAGCCTCCCAACCTGTTGGTATTATAAGAGTGCACCACTGCACCCAGCTTGGAAGTGAATTTAATATAAGGAGATAGTGGATTATAAACTATTTGAAGGGCCATGATAGATAACAGAGAAGACTTGTGCTTACTACTAAGGAATGTGTTTGTCTAGGAATCCCAGTAAAGCTGTTACCAGGCTTTCAGCTGCCAACAGTGTTGAGCAGATGATTCTCAGGAGGACACTTAGGAACCCTGCACAATGCATCCAAAACACTGTCCTCTTCTTGTTCATCTTCCAAATCTCATGCAAATATCACTCTCTGGTAGCCCTGCAGGTAAGAGGTTCTGGGAAATGTAATTTCTAGGTTCTGAGTTCTGTGGTACAAATGGGAGTTTAGAAGGGGAGAGTATTCTAGCCATCAAATGATGCTCTCTGGGGCAGGTGGTCAATGCTTCCAGATCATGACTGCCAATCTTCAGGGGAACTCACTTTTGCCAATTATGATGCAATACTCTTTGGAAGGCAAACAACTCCAGTGACAGATGGCTGAGGTCTTAAGAAGAACCATTTGTCTCATCTTCAATCACATTAACTATTAGCAATGGTTATTTATAAAATTATAACAGCAGAATCAACCATTATGGCTTATGGGCCTCAGAATTCTAAAAACTTGGGTGTGAATGTCTGGTCTCTGACTTCAGGGAAGTTATTAAACCTCCTTACTTCTTATTTCTCTTCTGTAGGACGGAGATAGGAGAACTCCTCCATTGACCTGTTATGAGGATAAAACTAAGTAAAGCATACAAAATAGTCAGCGAAAGCCTGGGAACCCAGGAAATTAAAAAATTGGGGGCTATTTTTAGCCAATATATATGGTACATTACCGATTAACAAACACCAACATATATGACTGCAGAGGACTAGCCCACCTGGGAAGAGAAACACAATGAGGAAGAGAAGGAAGCAAGAATGTGAGACATGACTTCAGGAATGGGCCTTGCAGTGGGTGGGAAAGGCCCGGAGGCAGGAAGCCAGGGTGGAGGGCTAGAGTGGGGGACGGTGGGCTGGTGGGCCTGCAGGCCAGGGCCTATGCTGGATTTGGAGTTGCACACCCGTCTCTTCTACAGTCTCCTCTCGATGGCTCTGTTTACATTGGGGGACAGGAAATACAAACAAGTGCTAAGAGTCTATAAAGGGTCTGAGGGCTCACATCTGATGATGACCCTGGATTTAGATACTTTCTTCGCCAAATATTAAAACAGAAAATGTAAACACTGAGGCTTTCCGTCAGCCTTAGCTCCAGCCCTGGAGGCTCTTGTGGCTCCATTTATAACTAACAGATGAAGAGCAGAGACTGTGGCTTTGCCGGGCCCATTAACTTGGTCTAATTATTTTGGGAAATAGTTTTTTTTTCCCTTCAGTGATTAATCACAGATGACATGTTTCAACCGATTTTATGATTTTTCCCTTTACTGATTCTGCAGAAGCACACTCAGATCTTCATGTACATTTCTGTTCCTGTCCTTTTCTCTGGGAATAGCAGCTCCATCACACAATGCTCTGCAATCAGGCAGAGCCAGTGTCCTGCCCCAGGGCCATACTTCTGAGAGGGCTACATCTTGCACACCAGCAGCCTTCAAGCTGCCATTGGGTGTTCTCAGCTTTTGATATGGGCACTTGACATTGTCTCAACTTTCTTTAAAAGTGAATCAAAGCATTTGTAGATCTTTTTTTTTTTTTTTTTTTTTTTTTGTGCTACTTTTATTACTCTGAAACATTCTAAAACTCATGGGCTTGTTATGCAAACTTGGATTTCAATCAATTTCCTTAGCACTCCTTTACCACCCTACTGCAGCCCCTAATCCCAAAAAGAAATTTCCACGTTGGAATGAGAAGTTGTGCTCCATTTGTGTACTATATGTCAAAATGCATTCTACTGTAAAATAAATTAATTAATTTGAAAAAAAAATTCCATGTTGGTACTGTTCATTGCAGCTCTGCTTCTTGTTAACTGTGTAACTAAGTTCTCTACAACACTTCTGTAAACCTCAGTTTCTTCTTTTGTAAACATGGAATAACTACCCCTATTTCCTGGAGTTTTTGTAAGTATTAAATAGATAACATACAAAGCAAAAGACATAGTATCTGGATATAGCAAGTGCTTAGTAAATAATAATTAGCATCATATCTAACGAGCATTAGTCTCAACATCATACAGCTAGTAAAAGGCAGAAACAGGATTTAACCATGAACATCAAACTAAAGAGTTTCCACACAACAAAAGAAATAACAACAACAAAATTTTAACAGAAACCTATAGGACAAGAGGCTAGTATCCAAAATATATCATACAACTCAATAGAAAAAAAACTGATAAGAAAAATGGACAAAGAACCTGAATAGACATTTTTTCCGAAGAATATTACAAGTGGACAACAAGTATATAAAAAGTTATTCAACATCACTAAATCATCAGCAAATGCAAATCTAAACCACAACCAGAAACCATTTCACACATCAGGATGCTATCACCAAAAAGTCAAAAAGTAACACATGTGGGCAGGAATGTGGAGAAAGGGATACTTATACCCTGTTGGTGGGAATGTGTACTGTTATAACCATTCCAGAAAACAGTATAGAGTTTCCTCAAAAAAATTAAATATAGAGTTACAAATGATTCAGCAATCCCACTACTGTGTATATATCCAAGGCAAATAAAAATCACTCTCCTGAAGAGACCTCTGCATTCTATATACATTGCTGCATTATTCATAGTAGCCAAGATATACAAACAACTTAAGTGTCCATTTATTGATGCATGGATAAAAAAAACAACATGATGTCACTCACAAACAGGGAGCAGGGGTGGGGAGGAAAATGACAACATGAAGGACATTATGTTAAATGAAATAAACCAGGCACAGAAAGACTAATACTGCATGATCTCACTTATATGTGGTATCTAAAATGTTGAAAGGTAGTTACTAGGGGTCAGGCAGAGCAAATGGGGGAATGTTGATCAAGGCGTACCTACTTGCAATTATCAGATGAATAAGTTTTGGTGATCGAATGTACAGCATGATGATGACAGTGGTAATGTATTGTACACTTGATGTTTACTAAGGAAGTAGATATTAAGAATTCTCACCACACACAGATACACACACACACACACACATATATACACACACACAAATGGTTCATTATGTGAGGTGATGGATATTTTCATTAGCTTTATTGTGGCAATCACTTCAAAATATATACATATATCAAAACATTACATTGCATTCCTTAAATAAATATAACTTTTATTTGTCAATTACACCTCAGTAAAGTTGGAAAATGAAAATTATATATGTATGCATAATATAAAACTGGAGAGAAAGATCCTTATGTGGAAATAGATATATTATGCTAATGTGTTATAAATAGTTATTGCTTGAGGGTGGGTGAATGAAAACTTTTGTTTGATGTATTTTCAAACTTCCAATGATGTGAGTAGTTAGCTACAGATTAGAAAGAGAGAGGGAGAAAATAAAGGAGAAAAGAAAGAAATAAAAGAAACAAAAAATATTTGATCCTTGTCCTTTCCACAGGAGAGCTCTGACTCCCAGCGCAGAGTGAAAGATACAGAACTTGGCTATTCTCTATCAGGTACGTTGGGAAGATAAAGGAAGCATAAAAGAGCAATTGAAGGACTTATACAATAAGAGAATAAGAGGAAAGGAAGTACTCACAGATAAGGAGAGGCTTAAATAAGCCTCAAGTGGATATTTAATGAGTACTTGAGAGAGGGAGAAGGGGGGGTGGGCTTTTTTTTTTTTTTTGGTACCAGGAATTGAACCTAGGAGTGCTTAGCACTGAGTCACACCCCCAGCCCTTTGTATTTAAACACAGGTTTCACTAAGTTGCTTAGATCCTGGCTAAGTTGCTGAGGTTGGCCTTGAACTTGTGATCCTCTTGCCTCAACTTCCTGAGCCCCTGGGATTACAGGCATGTGCCACCCTGCCCGGCAGAAGGGGGTTCTGTTTGCATCTGTTCTCTTGATTGATGGATTTCCAGAGCCAGATCCTTCTCTCTAGCTATGAGTGGGAACTTAGGTTAAAGTCCTGGCTCTGTACTAACCAACCGTGTGAACTTGGGACTTCCCTCCCCCTCAATATCAGTTTTGGTATCCATTTCAATAAAACAAAGGGGTTAGAATCTGTAGAGCTCCCCTCAGCTCCAACTTGCCCTGGGAGTACTGGGAGTACACTGTTCTCACAGTTATACAATGTTGTGTATCATTATCTTGTTCTGTTTGGCGTTTGATAATATTAAATAAGGGAAACCTAATTAAAATCAGGTTAGAGAAATGGGGAAGGGATATATTATAAGATTCTAGGAATACCTCACTTTTACCCACACGTAGGAAGGCATTCTGGCCTCAAAATTGGGAAAACCCAAGGAGAAACTCCCCCTCACCCTCCCTTATTTTGTCTCTGTTTCTTACTATGTGTCTGTTCCTCTTTCCTCTTTCTCCTTGCCAATAAGTTCTGTCTGCTTTTTAATCTGCAAAATCTCAAAATGGACAGTCCCCACCAAATACCTGCTATGACTCCCAAGTTTACATGGCGTCACAGGTGCAGTTCCTACAGCTCAGTAATCCAACTTGTGTCCAGTTCCAACTCTTGGGAGGAAAATGGGATTGGCCCAGCTATGGTCAGGGAAGGCTCCTTGGCCAATCATCTGTGATGATCCTGTGGTGGAGGCCAGTCCCTGTACTTTAGCTGGGCATGGTCAGGACAGAGTGAAAAATCATTTCCTTGACATTCTATCAATTTTATTCACATTGATCACACACCAGACTCTGACTTCCACATTCATTCCTGCCTTCCCAAGGCCCAAGAGAGGGTCTCTGAGAGTCACACCATGTGTGGAACTTAGAGAATGCAGAGTAAATATCCCTACAGAGCTTTACCATTTACATTGTAGTTTTTACAAATGATTCATATGCACTTCAGCTGTGAGCAGCAGGTATTATTTTATAGTTCAGGAAAATAACAGGAGCCCCAAATCACAATTGCTAGTAAGTGGTGGAATTAGGACTTAAATATAAATACAGCATTTTGCCTTTATTCACAGTTTCTCTTTCCATGGTTTCAGTTACCTGTGGTCAACTGTAGTCTGGGAATAGTACATGGAAAATTCCAGAAAATAACAATTCATAAATTTTCAATTATGTGCCATCTGAGTAGTTGATGAAATCTCTCACCATCCTGGCCTATCCCACCCAGGATGGGAATCATCACTCTGTCCAGTGTATCCATGCTGTGTGTACCACCTTCCCACTTGCCAATTAGCATCCCTCTTGGTTATCAGATTGATTGTCATGGTGTTGTAGGGCCTGTGTTCAAGTAACTCTTATTTTATTTATAAAGGGCCCTAAGCATAAGAATATTGCTCCTGGCAATTCAGATATGCCAAAGATAATCCATGAAGTGCTTCCCTTAAGTATCATCTCATGTCATCACAAGAAGAGTGAGTAGGATATAAGAAAGTGCGCATTCACATAACTTTTATTGCAGTGTTGTAATAAAGGTTCTAATTTACTTTTAGTTATTGTTACTGTGCCTAATTTATAAATTAAACTTTATCATAGGCATATATATATGAAAAAACACAGCACATATAGGGTTTGATATTATCTGCAGTTTAAGGTATCCAGTGGTGTTCTTTGCAGTTAGTCCTCATGGATAAAGGGGAATTACTGTATCATGGTTTAAAATCCCCAGCATCCAACTAAATGGTTACTAAAGGTCTTC
Source organism: Marmota marmota marmota (assembly GCF_001458135.2). Classification (NCBI taxonomy): domain Eukaryota; kingdom Metazoa; phylum Chordata; class Mammalia; order Rodentia; family Sciuridae; genus Marmota; species Marmota marmota. Next base: position 2,798,285 of record NW_026000082.1, read on the forward strand.
TAGTCCTAATATTCAACCATGCAGGGATATTGATATCATCAAGTTTGATAAAACAAAACAAAACAAAACCCACATCCCAATGTTTTTAACTGCTTATTTCCATCTCTTTCCCAATTTTAGTTTTGTATTATAATATAGCCAATAAGATGTGCATTTATGAAGCATGCCACATTAGGTCTCTTTATATCTGTTGAAAATATATTTCACTGGAAAACAAGGAGAGTAGAGAGGAACTAGGAATTCCACAATAAAAGGAGAAAGGCTCGTAAAGTGCCATCTGGCTACGTCTTTAATGAGAAGCTTCAGACTTGCTCCTGAGGCCATCTGGGCTGGGGTCTGAGAATCTGAGGGAGGTTTCCAGCATAATCCTGGTTACAGGCAGCCCCAGCACCTGCAGGAACAACCCTCAGTTGTTGAAATGTCAGGAATGCTTTTTATTTCTTTTACTGGCATAGGCCATGTCTTTGGTCGTAGTGTTTGTGTAAATTTGACCTAGGCTTTTGGTTTATCCCCAGGGAATCAGGAAACCAGTCTTTTAGAGAGTCTTTCTTTTAAGAACAATAATAAGCATACTATCATTTATTGAGTACTCTGCAATGTGTCAGCCACATAGTAAACAATTTATATAATAATATTCATTTAATTTCTCCCAAACACTCTGATATAGATAATACAATCCCCATTTTTAAGATAAGATCACTGAGACCCAGAAAAATAAAGCAAGACCCTACACCTCATAACCAGTCAACCCGGGTATGGTGGGCCCCAGAGTGCACACATTGGGTTCCAAATCTCCTAAGCTTGGGGTAGACACTGAGGAGCAAAAGGTAGAAAGGAAATTAATTTTGCCTTATTCCAAATCCTGCTTTAGAGACAGCATCATTTTCATATGCTTTATGGGTTGGCATTCTAAATAATATATATATTTTTTTAGTTTCAAAGCTAAATATATAATACTTTCGCTAATAACTTTGAAACATACTCTACTCCGTGTTCATTCAGCTTCCTCCAATAGCTGTCAACATCATACCCACCCCTATCCCTTTCCACATAGACATCCGGGTAGATGGAGAGACTGTCCCAGTCTTCCTGGCGGTTATGATTGGCATGTGAGCTCTGGCCAATGTGAGGCAGGGAGAAGTTGTGCATGCCCCAACCAGGCCTGGTCCTTTGCTTTTTCTCTTGTCAGTCTGCTGGCTGGATACCAGCTGTCACGGTGACCTTGGAAGCCACATGATGAAGAGGGCAGAGCCTCTCTTAACCTGAAAGACCGTGTGAAGCAAAGTACCCATCCCCATGCCCTCTACCAATTAGCCTTTGATAGAAGTAGAAAGAAACTTCTATTTTGCTAAGTCTTTGAAATTTCTGAGTTAATACACAGTATACCCTCTCCTGCTGGAACGTGTGTAAATAAAAGGGTCCTGTCTGAACCAGGCCTTGCTTCACATCATTATGTTTGGGTGCTTGGTCCATGACCTCACTTGTATGTTGTGATCTGGGACCTGTTGACAGCCATGATCTAAGCTTTGTCATTAGCCAAAGCCTAGTTGGTAGCTACAAGGTCAGCTCTCAGGTCTTGCTTGGAAAAGAACTTATGGTCACTTAGCTATTTCCTCCTGGGTTTTAGCCAAGGGCTTTTCCCTCCTTCCTTTGTTTAAGATTTTCCACCATCAGAACTCTTGAGTCAGATGATGGCAGAAAGGATCCCATTATTTTAAAAGTTTCTTAGAGAATTTTAAGGCAAGTCCCTCATTTTACTGATGATAAAACAGAGGCCCAGGAGGATGGTCACCTGCCTGACAACATACAACAATTACTGGCTGAGGAGATGTTAGAGCCGAGGCCTAGGACCAGGGTGAGGGGAGCAAGATATCAGGGTGTCCAGTTAAAGAACACCCCAGCCTGTGCTTCAAAGGGAGAGAACCCTCAAATGCTCTTTCTTTCCTGTGAGAAATGGCCATGTCTACGCTGAGTAGCTTTCTCAGACTGCTTCCCACACCTAGGACTTAGAAGCAAAGAGACTTATTTTTACTTTGAACTCTCTTAGTCTAAGTTCAGGCTGAAATAATTCCCTTAAAACCTTTGTATTGGTTTTTCATCGACTCCATAGAGTCTATTAGATGAGGGCTACATTCAACATTCTTTGCAAAATAGACTCACAGGTATTTTGCAATTAGGTTTCTGTTAGGACTGCACCCTTAAGATTCTTAAGAGTCCTTTTGTTTATAGCTGGGAGGATCTATTAGGTATCATCTCAAATTAACTATTTCAGAAGTCTGAAGTTATAGATCTTATAGCTTTGTCCTCGATTTGCTCTTACTTTGGCACTCTGGTCTTTTGAAGAGACAAAAAATGTGAAATAGTTTTATTTTCCAACCAGAAAGTCCAAGTTCCTCTAAGTTCTCTTTAAATTCCGTATGTAGACAGAACAGTCCCTTCTTCAGCTCATTATCTCTGTTGCAGCTGGAAGCACCCAACTTATACTTTTAACATCTGTCTAGAGATCTTCTTAGCTAGATCCACAGTTTATTAGCTATTTTTTATTTTTCAAGTTACTTTAAGCAATCCTTTCACAATTATTTTTGCTGTTACATAATATAGGTCACCATTTTCCCAGCCTGCTATAGTATTTTCCTCAAGGGTTTCCAATCCCTCATCATTTTTCCAGTCTATGCTAACAGTTTCCTGACCACATTTCCAGCTTCTTGCGGCCAGCCAGTTTCAAGGCCAATGTCTACATTGTTCTAAGTTTCTGTTATCACCATTCTGCACTTCTGATACCAATTAATGCATTGGTTATTTATCGTTGCATAATAATCTATCCAAAAATCTTACTGGCTTAAAAATAACCTTTTTAAAATTTTTCTCAGTGTTCTCTGGATGGGCTTAGAGTTTTTCTGATGTAGATGAATGGATGATCATGGATGTCCCAATCACATGTCTGGGTACCTGGACCATGCACCTCCAGCATCTAATATGCTGGCCAAGGCTGCTTCACATGGAGATTGGGATGCAAAAGCAGAAACAGAAAGCAAGCATTTTTCTATCATCTGTTTGAATCTCATTTGTAAATTCCCAAGTAGTCAAAGCTAGTCATGTGACCAAATGCAGATTCCAGCAGTGGAGACACAGACTTGATGGTGGGAATTACAAAATATGTGGCAGTCAGAAAAATATATAACATAAGGCAAGTATTTTTATAGTTTAAACATACATCTTGATTCCCTGTACCATCATGATTATCTTATTCTTTCCCTGGTATGGTGCTGATTTTATGGGTCATCCTGACTGAGACATGGTGTGCCTAGATATTTTGTCAAACATTTTTATGGGTGTGTTTATGAAGGTATGTTTGCTTGAAATTAACATTTGAGTTAGCAGACTGAGTGAACCATTTTGTCATTGCTAATGTGAATGATTCCTATTCAATTGAAGGAAGACCTGATTAGAACAAAAAGACTACAAGGGAGCTTCTCCTACCTGTGTTTGAAATAAAACATTGGTTTTCTGTTGTCCAGGATTGGAACTTATACCACCAGTTATTTGATTCTTAGGACTTCAGATTTGGACTGGAACTTACAACATTGGCTATCTTTTAAAAAAAAAAATTAGTTGTTGATAGACATTATTTTATTCATTTGTTTATATGTGGGGTGCTGAGACTCGAACCCAGGGCCTCACACATGTAAGGCAAGTGTTCTAACACTGAGCCACAACCCTGCCCAACATTGGCTATCTTGGTTCTCAGGTCTTTGGAAAAACTGGAACTATACCACCAGCTCTCCTGGGTCTTCAACTTGCCAGCTGCAGATATTGAAACTCCTCAGCCTCCATAATCATATGAACCAATTTCTCATAATAAATCTCTTTCCATATATACATACACATTTTATCCTTCTGCCCTAACATATATATATATATATATATATATATATATATATATATATTATATATATAATATGTATATAACATATATATACACACACACATATATATGTAAATGTTTTGCATGATACATATATATGTATATACATATAGGTACTCTTCAATTTACAGTGAAGTCACATCCAAATATACACATCATAAATTTAAAATATGTTAAAAAATGCATTTAATTCACCTAAACTACTGAATCTCATAGTTTAGTAATGCAGTACACTGTGGAGTATTAGCTATTTACCCTCATGTTTTTTCTAGTTCAGAAAAGTTTTAAAAATAGAAAATGATTTTTACTAAATGTGAACTGCTTTCATACCATCATAAAGACAAAAAATTATAAGATAAATCATTGAAAGTTGGGATCATCTTGGGCTGGGATTGTGGCTCAGCAGTAGAGTACTCGACTGGCATGGGCAGGGCCCAGGTTCAATCCTCAACACAACATAAAAATAAAAGGTATTGTGTTGTGTCCATCTACACCTAAAAAATAAATATTAAAAAAAGGAAGTTGGGATGATCTGTATATATGCACATAAGTAATCAGGGTTCTCTAGAGAAACAAGACCAAGAAGACTGCGTGTGTGTGTGTGTGTGTGTGTGTATGTGTGTGTGCACGCGCATGCATGCCCAATATTGCTGGAGTAGTGGGATAGGTAAAGAGGATCATCATAATGCCTAACAATGATTAAGTAATTATTATACACCCGACACTGTTCTAAGTACTTTATTTCTATTGATTATCATAAAGTCCTAAGAAGTAGGCATTTTTATTTTACTCATTTACAAAAGATGAGTTGTAGAGACAGAGAAGGTGAATAATAAGACACACAGCCACTGACAACAGGACTAGATTCGCACTCAGGTGGTCTGATTGTGGAAATTGTCATCTACCTACTACTCTTTACTTTCTAAGAAGAAAAGGAAGTAGTGGGGGAAGGAGGGAGTTGGGGAATAGAAGCAACAAGAGGAAAGGCACTAAGGCATGAAACCAGAGAGATCTACAGGGCCCAGGTCATAACAAATCTTGGGAGCTAAAGTGGGCATCATGGGGGTGTCCGCAAAGTTCACAGAACTCTTTAAGTGCTTCTTTCAGAGGGCCTCGGGAGCTATGTACACATTTTATCCTTCCACCCTGACCCCAATTGGTTGAACTGGTTCCAACCTGGACAAATACTAATCTTTCAGGAGTTTGGAATTAGGTCTGAGAGTTTCCAGATTGGTCTGGATTGAACTGTTGTCGCTAAAAAATGTACACCCAAGAGCTGGAGGTGATCAAGTCCTACTACTGTATGGCCTTGAGAGGTCAGGAAAAGGAAATAGAAGTGCAGAGGAGAGCAGAGAAGACTGATGGTGAGACTCCAAACCTCTTTCTGATCTCAGTCGCTTTGGGTCTATGGGGTCCCCACATTTCCTGCCTCTGTCAGAGTCCATTGGCATGCAATATTTACAACTCCAAGGCCTGGGACTTTATACACCCAGAAAAAGAGTTTTGACTTTATTTGAAGGTGAGGGGGACCTGCAGAACAATTTTAAAACTGGGAAGAGAAAAGGGTAGAATTGTTTTGCCTGGAGTGTAGCGTGGAGGTTACAGGGAGGCCAATCTGGGTTCAGAAGAGCAAAGAATTTTCTAAGTCCATATTGTCTAAAAAGAGAACATTTTGAACCCCAAATTTGGGGGATTCCCTGGCATTTGGGTGGCACAAACCCAGAATAATCAAGCACAGGATAGAGAAAAATGCAAGCTTTAGGTGGAGCAGCAGTGGACTAGGCCACAACCTCCGAGGTGGCTTCCACCCTGCAATTTTGTGATTCTGTGACCCTGGACTAGGGCCTCAGTCAGTTCTCATGGCTCTTTGTTTCTGGTAAGGGAGGCATTTCAGGTTTAGGGTGCACAATTGTATCAGTTGCTGTAATCTAGAATCTCTGAGTCCTAATTCCAAACTCTTCAAGGATTAAGTATTTGCCCAGGATGGATCCAGTTCCACCAGCTGGGGCCCAGGGGAACATATCACCGACAGAGCTCCTAGGGCTTCTGAAAGAAGGCTGGCTTCCTAGATGCTGCACTGTTAGTATCCAGGCAGGAGCCACACCTTTCTTGTCTAGATGAAATGATGCTCCTTCCTCACGCCTACCATGTCAGCTCCTTGGTCCTAGAATGAGCTTCATTCTGGAAAAGTCTCCAGGCCCAGCACAGGACACTCCCAAGAGAACAGCCATTAAGCCTGCAGTGTCTGAAAGCCTGATGTCTGCCTTCCATTCCTCCACACACCCTGTTCACATCTTCTACCTTTCCCACCCCATGTCCCCACAGACAGAACTGGTTCTACAAGCAATACTTATTTATTGGCAAAGAAACTCAGAAAAGCTTAAAGAAGATAAAAATTACTCAAAATCCTACCATACAGAAATAGCTACTACTCAGTGCAAAGGGAACAAATGTCAACTCCCTTGCACGCATACACCCACGTTTCATGATCTCATCTTCAAGCTGTATGTAACCTACTTTTTCACTTAATCACCCCTCCTGGATATGTTTTTCTGTCGATAAACACAGACAGACCTCACAAAGCCCTTCTTCTTGCTTTGTTTGGATTGCTATAGCCCATTCTTGCCCAGCCGGCTTCCTTCCCAAAGATGTCAAAACCAAAGGGTACAGCTTGGGGCTGCTAACTGTGGTGGCCACCCGCTGAAGAGGTTGCTCAGCTCTTCCCTGCCATGACCTTCCTGCTGGGAGATCATGTTGAAAAAGAAATGACAATGGAAATTTCTTTGGGCCCCATAGCCAGTTTGTCTCAGTATTTTTTTTTACAGAATTCTTATGTTTTTTTTCCTCTAATTGTCTAGCACGCAGAGTTTCAGAGCCAAGCCATGCTTCAAACAATTTGTCAAGGGAGTTTGGGAATCACCGCCACAAAAGACACTGTAGAAAGGAACCAATGTGGCTTCAGACCCATGGACCCTTGTGGAAGGAGACCTGTGGTTTCTCAGGCAGGAGGGAGGGCACCTGAGAGTGGCCTGCCTCAGCATTACCACTGGAATGTTCAATCTGCTGGGGACCGAGCCCCTCCCCAGTGGTTTGTCCTACAGCAAGGATCAGCATTCCAAAACTATGCTTCTCTTCTGATTTCTGTTTTTTCTTCTAGTTGGAGGAATAAATATAGAACACGGCTTCTCAACCTCAGCACTAATAATATTTGAATTGGATAATTTTTGTTATTGAGGGGCTGTCATGTGCATTGTCCAGTATTTAGAAGTATCCCTGATCTCTACCCACTAGGTGTTGAGAGTGTTCCCTTCAGTTGTGGTGACCCAAAATATCTCTAGACATTGCCAAATGTCCCTGAGGAGCAGCATTGCCCCCTGATTGAGAGCTGCTGGTACCAAGGATAAAGGGTGACAGTTACAGCCAAACCAACCTGAACTGAAGGTTTGGCACTGACCCTCACTTAGCTCTGTGACCTTAGGAATGATATCTGAATATTTTTAGTCTTCATTTTTCTCATATTGACAATGCAGAAAATATTGGTATCTAGGAGTTGGTGAGAAGATTAGATATCATGAAGGAAATAAATTGGTTCAGTGAATTATGCAATTTTGTTTTCACAATTGTTTGAATCAGATTTTGAGTTGCTCAGACCAAAATTCCTGATGAGAAGGAAAACAATACAGGGCTCACCATTTCAGAAATCTCAGTCTCTAGACTGCCAACTCCATTGCTTTGGGCCCAAGATGAGGCAACATATCATGGGTGAATGACCCAGTAGAGGAAAGCTGCTTAGTTCAGAGAGAGATAGAGGAGGATGCAGGAAGGGCTGTAGGAAAGAATAACCCTTCTAGGCCACATACCCCCAAAACCCACCACCTCCTGCCACACCCCACCTGCCTATAGTTACCACCCTGTTATTAAGTCCATTCAAACTAGAAGGACTAATTAGGTGACAGCTTTCACAATCCAATCATTTCATCTCTGAATATTCCTAAATTAACAGGAAATTCTGGGGGTACACCTCATATCCAAACCATAACATTCTGTCCCTGGTAAAACCAGAGTTTTGAGATGAAATGAGATTTCTCATTTCTGCTGGCAGATGGGGTTTGTGCAACCTTGCAATCTTGTCCTTGAAAAGGTTCACAAAAGTCTCCCCTTCTTACCCATTTTATTTTGGGCCTGCATTTCTCCTGTATATAACAGGTAGTTTGCTGAGGAATGTGACATATCCTGTCCCCTTTAAGCCAGACAGGGCTGCAGATAAATTGCTTCTTGGAAAGAAAGCATGTGGAGGTCACAGCAGTGAGCCCATAGAATTGTCAATTTATAGAATTGTCCCTTAACCTCATGTTCCCACTAGCATCTGTCTGCCCCCTATCACTGGTTCCCAAAAGCTTATGTCCATTTCACAATCCAAAAGGCATTTAGTTCATTTCCAAGAGTCCCATATTCTTAACATTTCCAACATAGCCCAAGTGTCCAAGTTCAAAGTCTTTTCTGAGACTCAAGGTAAACACTTGGTTATGAGACCCTGTGAAATTCAAAAGCAAGTTGCATATATCCATCATATAGTGACACATAGTAAACATTCCTACTCCAAAAGGGAAGAACACGGCCATAGAAAGTTGGGATGGGACAAAAATGAGACTGAAACCCAAACAGGTGCAAACAGGTTTCTTAATTCTGTGTACAGTATTTAGGAGTTAGCTACAAGATGTCATTTCCAAAGGGTTTAGGCAGCCCTGCCCATTTGTCCTTGCCAGTTGAAGCTCTTATGGGCTCTCTTTTAGCCTGACTTTCTCTATAACCAGCAGCTTTTCTCAGCAGACAGTTCAGACTACTCGAATCTTTTAATTCCTGGGGCCTCTATTCTAACTTTGGCCTCACCTCAAAGTCTTTTAATTCTACTTTCTCCTCGCATCGCATTGCAAACTTGGCTAAAAGCTGCCAGCAATATCCATGCCAATGACTGAATGCTGTGCTGCCTTAAAATGTTCTCCATAAGATTAATTAGCCCATCACTTTTAAATTCATCCTCACTCAAAGTCTCAGAATATGGGCAATATATAGCCAGGTTCTTTGCCAGAATATAACACGAGCAATAGATTCTTCAATGTCCTCTGAAACTTCATGAGTATATTTACATTTCTTTTTTTTGGGGGGGGGAGGAAGAGTTTATTTAGGGGCTCATGGTTTCAGAGGTCTCAGTCCATAAGTGGCTGGTTCCATTCTATGGGGCTCAAAGTGAGGCAGGAAGAGTATGGCAGAGCAAAGCAGCTCACACAATCATCAGTAAGCAGAAAGAGAGTCCCCACTCTCCAGATACAAAATATATACTTCATAACCAAGAAGATCTGGAGGAGAAATAATTGGGTTATAGCCTTAATCTAATTAGTTTACATTTCTATAGCATTCTGGTCTTCTGAGCTCCTACCAGAATCACCCATTAAGCTTTGCTTACAATATTCTATAGCTTTTTCAGCTTGACTCTCTAGACTTTTAAAAAGTCCTCCTTCCTTTAGTCAGCTTTCATGCGGCTGTGCTCAAATACCTGAGAAGAATAACTTAGAAAAAGAAAAGTTTATTCGGGGCTCATAGTTTCAGAGGTCTCAGTCCATAGATGGCCAATTCTTTGATTTGAGGCTAAAGTGACGCAGCACATCATAGGTGAAGGGCCCTGCAGAGAAAACTGCTCATCTCGTGGGGTTAGGAAACAGAGAAGCAGGAGGGGAAGGGGTCACAGGGAATATGCACCTTGCCAGGGCACACCTCCAGTGACCCACCTCCTTCAGCCATGCCCCACCTGCCTGTAGTTACCACTCCTTCAGTCCATTCAAACTAGGATGGACTGGTTAGGTTACAGCTCTTACCAACCTAATCATTTTTCCTCTGAGTATCCTGCATTAACAGGAGCTTTTTGGGGCACCTCATATCCAAACCATAGTAACAGTAATTCTTTCTTGTGTGTGTGTGTGTGTGTGTGTTTTGTACTGGAGATTGAACACAGGGGTATTCGGGCAATAAGCCACATCCCTAGACCTGTTTTGTATTTTATTTAGAGACAGGGTCTCACTGAGTTGCTTAGTACCTCACCATTGCTGAGGCTGGCTTTGAACTCACAATCCTGTCTCAGCCTCCTGAGCCATTGGGATTACAGGTGTGCGCCACTGCTTCAGGCACAACAGTAATTCTTTGAGGTAGTTAGTTATCAATATCCTCATTTTTTTCATAAGACAAAATTGAGAATTAGGAACATTGGGTGACTTCCTTAATTAGTAAGTGACCTCTGCTGTTAATTCCTTAAATAGGAAACTTTTTTGTTGTTGTTGTTTTAATTAGTTACACATGACAGTACAATGGTCTTGACATATCATACATTTGAATCAGATGTATGACGATGTGAAAAAATAGGAAAAAAAATAGGAAACTTTTGACTATAACTGGAATAGGTTGCTAGAAAGCTGAGCTACCAATTCCCTCAAACACTGTTATAGAGGGCAGAGCCTGGGGAACCCAAGTCCCTGGGACTCATCTCCGTCTACCCAATGTATGTCATAGAAATCATCATTTCCTCTGCATGCCAGGTTATGTATGAAAGCCCTCTGTAATCTCAAGTCATTATACAACTGAAAGCTGTTAATATAACACAGCTATGCTCCTGTGAGGCTCTATATACCCAAGGGAGAGGTTTATTTACTCTGCAGAAGCTGGACCTTATTGACCTTTCACTGATTATGATTTTATGGGTCCAACATTTTATGGAGATGCTAAAATCTAGTGCTGACAGCAAAGAAAGAATGAAGAGATACTGAGAGTAGCTGGAGTTGGAGAGTTGAGAAAAGTGTAAGATCCTGGGATAAACAAAGAATCAGAGCAGAATGCATTGCAAGATGATGTTCCCACCAGAGTCTTCCTCATCTCTGAGGACAGTCCTCTCCTTTGCTGAACTTCCGGAATCAAGACTCAATTGTGGATGAATCAAGGGCTGAATAGATAAGTGATAAGCAACTATAACAAAATGTTAATGATAGAGTCTAAGTGGGTGTTCACTGTAAAATTATTTTCCTTCTCTGTGTGTTTGACATATTCCATAATAAAAATATTAAACTCTGGAAGAATAGTCCAGTGGATCTTGGGTCTTTTCTAACAGGACTTTTCTCATTTATATAGTGACTTGTCAGTTTAGCACAAGACTGATAGTGGTTGATTTGTAACCTAAGAGAACAAATTCGCTTCCCAACATCAATCCCGCTGGAGGAAAACCAAACAATAAGATGTTTGTAAGCTTTGGTGCCATCCCATGTTTTACAGTTGGAGGTTATTTCTCTGTGAGATTAAACTAAAAGTGTGAATTGAATAATTCCAGGAGAATTTTTTAGGTCCTTGAATATCTTAAGAAGCTGCTTGATACTTCTCAATAACACGAGATTTTAAAATTTTGTACTTCTTTCAGTGGATCATTTTTAAATCTCTCTGCCATTTACTATGTGGGTAGCATTGGTATATGATTGAAAATAAAAGTGTGAATGGAACAACAGTGAATTCTGCTTTCTACTCAGGTCACTCACTTCCCCCTCTGAGAGGAAACCACCATGTTAGGTTCTCATTTAGTTTTTCAAAGGTGTTTTATGACTACATAAGAAAAGAGGCTATCATATAGTTAAATATGTCCTTTTGCCCACCTGTCTAGACTCTTGAGTCCTTGTGCTTCTGAGGACCCAGAAATGTAAATATTTTCCTTCAGCCTTTCCTTATCTCACTGAGGAGAGGAATGGCTTGCCTAGCACTCTGATTGTCAAAGTGCTTGGGTCCACAAGATTACTTCCTCTCGACCCTTCCACTTAAATACCGTGTGCTTTATGGTCTATATTTTCATTTAACTAAATGAAGACCGAAATCCAATTTTTAAGTTTATAATTTGTCTTTCCACACACTGGTATCAGATACAATCTTATGAAACTCTAATCTAAAAGTCAGCAAAGAAAGGAATCAAGTTTCTATTGTCCTGGTCCCTACTACAGAAGAGACACTAAAAGTAGGCTGATTTTATAGTCTAATTCTTAGAGGGGAATCTTACCAACTATTTTTTAAGGGTGTGACCTAGCAAATTCCAAGTAGATCCTATAATACTATTTTTTGTTCTAAACATGTTATGGCAAATATGTTTATTTAAACATATTTGTTATGATGAAGTGTCATAAACCTTGTCTTGTAGGAAGAGGCAGATTAAGTTTTCCAAAGATGGCCACAACTATGTTTCCCATCACCACGTTGTTTCACACTGTGACCTTGTCAAGAGGTAGAGCCTCTCACTTTGAATCTGAGGTGGCCAAATGAGACACTAGTATCTAACAGAATACAGAAGAAATGATACTGTGTGGTTTCTGGGGCTGAGTCAGAAAACATCCCGGACCTTCTAACGTGCCTTTCTGGGATCTCTCCTGGAGGAAGCCAGCTGCCTGGCTGAGAGTCTGGCCTCCTTGAGACCTCACTGCTGGAGAGGATGCATGTGGATCTTTCTCTTGACTGTCACTAATAAGCCTAGTCTTCCAGCCATCCCCATGAAGGCACCAGACATGTTTAGAAACGGCCTCAGACTCTCCAGAGGAGCCCACCTGCAGCTGAGCACCACACTCAAGCAGCAGAAGAATCACCAGCCAAGCCCTTCTGAAATTCTTTGCCCTCAGAATCCATATTTAATCCTCTGAGTTTTCAATTTTTTTTCCTTTGTTCCACAGCAGTAGTAACAGGAATGAGGAGCTTTGAGGAAAATGACAATTTAACAAAATAATTAATGTAGTGTCTTCTAGATGTTAAGCACTGTCCATGACTCTGGGGATTATAGCAAAGAGCAAGATGAGATCCCAGTTCTCAGGGAGCTTACAGACCATTCTTTACATGTCAACCTGCAAAGAAACACAAGTAGAATGCAATGCATCAATTCACTTGTAATAATCCTATTATCATCTCTATAGTGCTAGAAGTGTGTGTGAAGTAATGTTGGAGGCATAATGTGGGATGGGAAATGACCAACTCCTTCCTGGCACTAGAGGTTTTACTACCTATTCTTTCCGCTACTCCTCAGCTTCAGACAAGGTAATGCTGACTGGAAATAGATATAACAGGATATCCTTATATCATTCCTAACCCCAGGGTAAAAGCTTTAAATAGCATAGAAAGTGTGTGTGTGTGTGTGTGTGTGTGTGTATTTATATGTATATGCCATATCAAATTAAGGACATTCCTTCCTATCTGTTAATATATATTTAACCTTGATGGACATTGAATTTTGTCAAATGCTTTTTCTGTATTTATGGACACAGTATAATTGTATGATTTTTCTCCTTTATTCTGTTGGTGTAATAAATTACACTGATTGGTTTTCCATATTAAACCACCTTTGCAATCCTGGAATAAATTTGATTTGGTAATGATATTTTACTCTTTTAATATATTGCTGGATTTTTTTTTTCTTTGACGGTGCTGAAGATTGACCCCAGGGTCTCATGCACGCCAAGTAAGTGCTCTACCACTAGCTGCATCTCAACTCCTATACTGCTGGGTTTGATTCTCTGGTAATTTAAGATTTTTTTATATTATGCTCATAAGGGAGATTGGTCTATCTTATCTTCTGATTTTTATATTACAACCTTATAATTTTTCATCTCAAAGCTTTGTTGGCATTATAAAATGAATTGAAAAGTATTCCCTCTTTTTTTGTTATTCAGGTGAGTTTCTGCAAAATGAGTTTCTTCTTTAGCTGATTAGGGAAATCACCAGTGAAACCACTTGAGCCTGGAGATTTCCTTGTGAAAGGTTTCTAATTAAAACAATTTTAGAAAAAAGATCATTCAGAGTTTAAATTTCCCCTATTTTCAGTTTGCTAAGTTGAGATTTAAAGAAAAAGGCATTTTATTTAAAATTTTTAATTCATTTGCATCAATTCACTTGTAATAATCCTATTATCGTCTCTGGAGTGTATGGTGGATCTATAATGATCCCCCTTTCATTTCAGGTTTGCTAATTTATTCTTTTCATTTCTTGATTATATTGATAAATGTTTCAGAGAACATTTGGTTTTTTGGCTTTGCATTTCTTATTTGCTTACTCTTATGATTATTGTCATCTACTTTCTTGAAGTTTATTTTGCTATTCTTATTCTTAAAATTGACAATTAGAACATTTAAGACTGTAATAAGCTCACCACTATAGCTATAGCCAACAAACTTTGGTGTATCACATTTTCATAATACAAAATATTTTCTGATAGTAATTGAAATATATTAACTCAGGAATTATTTAGGGATGTTTTTCTTAATTTCTCAACATATTAATAATTTCTATTTAAAATGTTTTCTAATTTAATCATGCTATGATCTGAAGACATTACAATAAGTAATTTAAATTCTTTGAAATTCATTGAGATTTGTTTAATGTACTTGCATACTGTCAATTTTGGCAAATATTTCCAAATTTCTAAATACTGTATATGTCGAAATAATGTACATATTATTCTTGTCACAGTGTTTTTAATAGGTCAGCTGGTCAAGTTGGTCAAGTTGTTTTACTGTGTTGTTCAGATTTTCTAGGTCCTTATTAATTTTTTTTTCTTGTGGTACTGGGCATTGAACCCAGTATTGCTCTACCACTGAGCTACATCCCCAGCCTTTTATTTTTTTATTTTGAGACAAGGTCTCATCAAATTGCCCAGGCTGGCCTTGGACTTGTGATCCTCCTGCTTTAGTCAGCTGGAATTACAGATGTGTGTGACCATGCCCTGCTATGTCCTTATTAATTTTTGGTTTTATCTGCCTGCTCTAATCAGGTCTGCAAGTGATATTTTACAGCCACATCCTCCCATTATATGATCATGAATTTGCATATTTGTCCTTTTAGGTCAATCAATTTTTTGCTTTATAAGTTTAGAAACTATGCTAATAGTGCCTGGAAATTTAGAATTGTTATGGACTAACTTTATTCCTTGAAATGTCCTTTCCTATGGTAATGTTACTTTTTTCCTGATATTAGGATGGCTAAAGCAGATTTATTTCACTTTGTATCTGCATGGCACTTTTTCTCCTGGTTTTTTTTTTTTGTTTGTTTGTTTGTTTGTTTTTTGTTTGTTTGTTTGAAACTATGGTCTGAATAAACTTCTTTTCTTCGTAAGTACACTTTCTCAGGTATTTCATTATAGTATTTCAAAGATGACTGATACAGTTGCCATCCTATACATTGTACTATTAAATGTGCTATTAAGCACCAAATCTACCTTTTTCTCATATTAGTCAGCTTCCTGGAGTAGATCTCTTTTGCAAATGAAAACTCTAAAAATTAAAGAAAATAGTATATATGTTTTGGGGATGTGGCTCTGTAGTAAAGTGCCTCTGGATTCAATTTCTAGTAACAAATATTTTGGTAAATATTTCCAAATTTCTAAATACTGTGTATGTCTAAATAATGTATATATTATCCTTGTCACACTGTTTTTAATATGTCAGTTAGTCAAGTTGTCTTACTGTGTTGTTCAGATTTTCTATTTCAGATTTTCATGTTTTGTTTTCAAAACAAAACAAAAACTCTTATTACCACTATGTTATTTTTTTTTTCTTTTTATATTTTTAGTTTTTAGTATTTGGCAGACACAACATCTTTGTTTGTATGTGGTGTTGAGGATCGAACCCGGGCCGCAAGCATGCCAGGTGAGTGCGCTACCGCTTGAGCCACATCCCCAGCCCACCTCTATGTTCTTAGACAACTGCTCTGAAGTACAGTACACCTAATTCATATGGTCATGTCCTAGCAAATGCATAATAGTAATAATTTTCTAAAGATAGATCAGTGCACATATTCAAATCATAATAAAATTTCAATTTCGTACAAAGTCTATTTCTTGTCTATAGTAGCCATTGCCCTCAGATTATGGTGTTGAAACCACAGAAATGAGAATGTCTGATTTCATTGGTGATGCTACATTTTCCTGTCTTATCACATTTTCTTTCTTTCTTCTTTCTTTTCTTCTTCTTTCTTTTTTCCCTTCATTTTCTCC
This sequence comes from Marmota marmota marmota, assembly GCF_001458135.2. Taxonomy (NCBI): domain Eukaryota; kingdom Metazoa; phylum Chordata; class Mammalia; order Rodentia; family Sciuridae; genus Marmota; species Marmota marmota. The sequence continues at coordinate 2,814,259 of NW_026000082.1, forward strand.
CCTTCATTTATTTTCCATCCTTTGTTTTTTTTTTCCTTTCTGTATCTTCAATTAATATATGTTTTTTGAAAGTGGCAGGATAGTTTTTCCCATTGACAATATTGTGCTTAAATAAAAGTATTATTTATCTATTTAATATTAATGCTGACATATTGGGGTTTATACTTACTATCTTACTCTAATATAAGTGAGTACTTTTTCCACTTCCCAAACAACACTAGAATGTTAGTAGACTTTAATTCAGCTCACTTAAGGGTTTTTTGTTTGTTTTATTTTGCAATTTGGTCATGTGTTTCAAATATACTTGAAGCTTCACAAAGCATTTTTACTGTTTTAAAATATTTTAAAACATTTGTTCTTATGTATATATTTACCTTTTAAATTACATTTATTTCCCTTTGCATTTCCATTTTTACATAAAGAATTATTTTCTTCTATCTGAAGAATATTCCTTATTTTTTAATATTTATTTTTTAGTTATAGGTGGACACAATATCTTTATTTTATTATTATGTGGTGCTGAGGATCGAATCCAGTGCCTCACACATGCTAGGTGAGCACTCTTCTTCTGAGCCACAATCCCAGCCCTCTTTATTATGTTTTGATAAAGTGTGTCTCCTGATAATGAATCATCGGTTTTTGTTTGTTTGAAAATATCATATGTTATAATATTATAATAAATACTTCTATATATTATATGATAATATATAATGTTACAATTATATATTATCATATATTATATAAATTATTTTGGTACCATTTTTACCTTTTGTTGAATTTTTTGTTGAATTATGCAGCTTACTGAAATTTACTTAGATTCCTGAAACCACTAGTTAGATAAAAATATGGAAGTCATTTGCACTTTTGTAGGCATTTTTCACTGGGTATGAAATTCTAGGTTGGTAGCTATTCCTCTTCCTCCAAAGACACCATCCTCTTCTCATTTGTATTGTTTCTGTTGAGATATAAACTGTTAGGTTTAAATTGTTCTTTGAGAATGTGTTTTTTCTCATTGGATCCTCTTTAGATTTTCTTAGGTGTGGTTTTATTTGAATTTATTCTTTTTTAAAAATTTACTCTTGTGTAGATTTGTAGATTTCTAGATTTTGTAGAGTTTCTTGAGCTTATGACTTCAAATCTTGCTAATTTTGGAAAATTCTCAATTGTTATCTGTTAAATGTTCTCAATTTCTTCTCCAAGGACTCTAATTTCATGTATGGAAAACTTTTACCATTGGTCATATCTTTTTGTTTCTCCTACCCACTTGTTCTCCATACTTGGAATAGTCTATTGACTTATATTCGCCCTTCTTTTGTTCTGTCCAATCTATTGATAAACCTATTATTATTTTTATTTTTGGTTATTGTATTTTTCTGAATTAGAAAAAACATCTGATTTTTTAAAAAATGGAATCCACTTCTTTCATTTCTTCTTTCTTTCTGTTTTAGAAATTTCTTTCTCCTTCCTTTCCTTTATTTTTTTCCTTCCTTCTTTCTTTGTTTCTTTTTCATACTAGAGATTGAGCCTGGTATTTTGTGCATGCCAAACACACTCTACCACTGAGCTACACCTCTGGCCCCTGGAACTCATTTCTTGCACTTTCTTGAAACATACTGATTAGCACCTTAAAGTCTGTCCCTGATACCTCTACTTTCTGTATTTGCCAGTGGTTGTTTCTATTGTCCACATTTCCCTCTCGGTTCTATTTCTTGGTATTTCTATTGGTGTTGATATTTAATGCTTAACCTGTCTAAGAAAAACTGTGATTCTCTAGATGATATTTTCTTTTGGAGAAGGTTTACCCTTTTCTCTGGCAAGCGGCTAGGGTTGAGGTAGATTGTCTCAATCTAATTAGGAATTCAGCAGCCTTGAGTTTGGGGAAAACTCCTTTATAAGGCTCTGTTGCAGAATTTGTATGGCTCAGTGTACCTTTGGTACACCTGCAGGTCCAAAAGAGGGTCTGCACTGAGATGCCATGGTGTTTTCCCAGGCACATACCCCTCAGCAGATCACAAAACTCAATCCCTTCTCCTCAGCATCACAAAACTGTCCAAAGTTATTCTTGGATTTCCAGATATATTCTCCTCACATTTTTAGTCTCTCATTTGATCTATGTTAAGTAACAAGAAGTTCAGAGGTAAAACTGAAGCAAGGTATTGGTCTCTGTTCTTTGCATCTTCTTTCTTTTTGGATTTGGGTTACTCAAGTCATGGCAGCCACAGGAAGTCAGAACCAGCGTTTATTTCTTCAGTCTCATGAGATTGCTGAAAACTCTGTTGTTTACTTTCCCTCTTATCATCTGTGTTCCACTCATCATCTCAGCCTCTTGTCTCACTCTTTAATACTCAGCAAATGTTCCAGAGGAAAAAGTGCAGATCCAGTCGTCAGGCTCCAATCAGTAATAGTTTCTTCCCTCTAAGGTCTTGATCCTTCACATCCTGGCTGTCTCTGAATCATTTATGGCTTCGTGCAATTTTTAAAAAATATAGCTTTCTAGGTATCTGGTTGTGATGCTACAATTTACTCCATCATAGCCTCAGTTAATTTACTTTTAAATATAGAAAGTTCCTGCAAACATGGCTCATATGTTTCCTCATAAAGTCATATATTGGTTCTGTTTTACAATACAATCTCAGAGGGGGCGTGGGAGGGGAGAGCACGGGCAAGTGCTAGATATCTAGATATTAGGTTACCAGAATGAATATAACCAAAGAATTTCAGATAACTGGGCCGTATAAATGGAACTAAATGGAAAATCTTGATACCATAATTCCAAAAATGGCTGCAATGGCTTTAGGTCAAATCTTTTTTAAAATCCATAAAGAGTAAAAGTTTAACCATGAAAAGTAAGATTCTTGCTTTATAGAGCAATAAAGGAGAGAAATAAAATTAGCCCAATGACTAATGCATGTGTGCTTGAAAATATTGATAAAATAAATAAAAGAAAATTGGTTGTAGTGGGAATTCTGATACTAAAAAAAAAAATTATGTTTGAGTTCTGGAAAAAAAAAGAAAAGGAACTGATAAAGACCAGGAAGATCACAATTTCTTTGTGGAGAAGAATGACCTACTTTGATCTTTCAATGAATAATTATATAGAAAGGTAGTCATATGACTGTGCTCAGGAAATCATGCAACTGAAATTTTTTTTCTTCTAATTTTATGATAATAAAAAAGAAAATGTCAAGCTAGGAACCAAATGGTAAGAAAACCAGGTTTACCAAGTTTTAGATTAGTATTTAAGTAATTTAGAATTTAAGTTTAGCTGCTTTGACAAACTTAAAATAATGTGCTTGCAAATATATAGATCAGGCATCAGTAGACTCTCATCTTAGAACTAAATTCAGCCTACCACCTATTTTTACAAAATTTTATGGGAACATAGCCACACCTATTATTTTATGAAGTGTCGATATATGCTTTTGTGCTACAACAGCAGAGTTGGCAGTTGTGACAGAGATCATATATCCTGCCAACTCTAAGGTATTCACTATCTGCTTTGCCAGCCCCAGGTGTAGCCATTTCTCTTTTGGGTGAACATAGGCAGTAAGAGTGGCTCTGCTGTGTGAAGTCTTTAGGGCTTGGATCTTTCTATCTTGTCACTTGACCTTCCATAAAATGCTGTTCTTGTCTTCCTGTCCAGGCTCATCATGAGGTCTGCTTTATAGCCACTGGGAAGGGGTCATGTGAGTTACAGTCAACCCACATCTATAACATGATGAATTGTACAGTAGTCTCCCACTCCACCGTATAAGGGCTACATTATATTCCAGGAATCTTGTTGACTAAGGTAGAAAAGCAACATACTTTAGAAATATTTCCATTTCTAAACCTCTATGCCCAGAGGAAAATTTTATCTTTTATACCTCTTCTTCCAGGCTTGATGGAGAAATAAAGCACTACATATAAAAGCTGTTATAGAGAAGTAGGAAAAGTCAGAGAGAGTTGGAGTAAAGTTAGAGTCGGAGAGAGACCGGATTGACTCAACTCTGTCCCTAGCCAACATGAACAAATTCTTTAACTCCTCTGAGTTTCTTTTTCTTTATGTCTAAAATTAGGTTGTGGAACAGGTAATTCTGAAGAATAAACTAGATGTAAATGCTGTGCTGTTGGTGCCCCCCGGCCATTGGCATCTTTTCCTTTCCACTTGCATTATTGGAACTTGTTTCTTGGAAATGTTAAGCTGACTGGAACTTCCTTTGTTCCCTACCATAGAAATGTACCAGGCCCCACACACACTGTTTATCTCTGATAACAACTCTGTGTAGCTAAGTCTCATTTCTGTGTAAATAATTTGTGAAGAGCCTACTTAGAAAGCACATCTTTCTGCAGACACTGACGTTCAGAAAGACTGTGGCCATCTTTAGGTAGTGGGATTGAACCTCTTTGTATACTCTGCTTCTCAAGCCTGTAATTGATGCCTTAAACTGCAGTATATAATTTAGCTTGACAGGCTTCTTTTGTGTTAATAAGAAGTTCTTCAATAATTCATTTCCTATTCCTCTCACTGTAAATCATGATAAAGAAATGCGGTTTTAATGAGGCTGTAATATGCTTTTCCAGGGGAATTCTGTAGTGCTGTAACAATTAATGTACCATGCTTTTAAGGCACAATTGCCTCAAGAATGAGTGCCGCTTGATCCGAAAGGAGATGACACTTTCAGGGCCAGGGGTGGGAAGTTCCCCAAACACTGTCTACATAGAATATGGAGATTAAATTGATGAGCACTTAGAACAAATACAAGTCTGACATGCTGACATGAGAGAGAAAACAATGATTTCCCTCCCCTGAAAACTACTGTTCATGAAAAAGAAATAAAGAAAAATATTGATGCTTTCAGCACTAATTGCTTTAAATGCAGTAACTAACACATTCCAGGTGCTTAATGCTATTCCTCTGCTCTTTGGATTACTTTGTTCATTTTAATGCAACTAATTTTGTTTTGATGTTAATTATCCTTTAACATCTTATTTAATCATGCAAGATGTCCATATGTTTTTTTGAAAGGAAGAAGAGAATTCTAAGCATAAAGCCAAATAAACTAATGCATGACTTGCTTTCCCTGAAAATATCGGGGTGCTATCCCATACACTACCACTTAAACTTATCCTCCCGTGAGTTAGGAATTTTTTCCAACATACACATTATAAAACTTAGCAGCAAGGAGACTAAATAACCACCAACATCAATTCAATTCAATGAACATTCTGGGACCTATATAGTCATTTCAAAACTATGCATCACATCATGAGGATATAATCATGAATAAGTGTTTTTAAGATCTTATACTATCATAGAGAAGACAAAAGCATATACAAATGGTATTGATATATTGTATCCTATGAAAACTTCTATTAGAGAGATACTATGTATTCAGGAAATATAATAACTTTCATTTGAATTATGCTTTCATGGTTTTCAAAGGAATTTTACGTACATTATTCTTCATTTTGGATCCTTCAAAAATTCCAAGTGTGTAAAGATTGTTATCCTAATTTTGTCAGTGAGACATTTGTGGTTCAGAATTGTTGACTAGCTCAAGCCTATATGACAAGTAAGAGGAGCCAGGTTCCAAGTCAGTCCTTTGTCTGATTCTCAGTATTATTTGGCTTTTCATATATTATACAAAAGGGCAGGGCATTAGTGAGTTCTCTTTGAACAATGTTGTTACAGACAAATGTTTGTACCACCACTCAAGTCATGTTGAATCCCCGATTCTCAATGTGATGGCATTTGGAAGTGAGACTTTTTCGGAGATAAGGAAGGCTAGATGAGGTCATGAAGATGGAGCCCTGTGATTCGATTAGTGCCTTTATTAAAAAAAAAAAAAAGAAGAAGAAGAAGAAGAGACCAGGGGTCCTCTATCATGGTAGTTCTTGCTGCAGCTTGCAGTCGTTTCTGGCCTTGAATCCTCCAATACAGTGGCGCCTGAAGTTCCCCATGTGCTACCCATGATTTTTCACCTTTGCCCAAGTTGTCTCCTCTGCCTGGAATGTACTTTCTTCCCTTTTAACCTAACAACCTCCTGTGATTTTTAAGACCCAGCTATTCTATTTCCCACTGGGAGCTCTCCAAAGTCTATGAGAATCCATTAGATTTTCAGCTTCCATGTTCCCATAATATTTATTTTAATTGCATTTTCCTCATTTTATTATCATTATAATTATGAGTCTCTCTCCTTTATCAAATTGTGAGTCAAACGAAGACAGGAACTAGGTCATATTTTTCCTCTGGTACCTGTCACATAGAAGGTGCTGAGTGCTGTAACAATGACTGGTTTCATTAGAAACATAATTGCCCCCGGAGAAAGGCCCAGGACAATAGACAGTAGATCACTGTAGGCTCCCCCTTGTATTTTAAGGGTTGCAGCAGGTGGATGAGTAGAGAAGCCAGTCTCAGGTCAGCATCAGCCTGTTCACTGTGCTTCTCAACAGAGACTAGAGGATATAGTAAAATCCTCCTGGTGAGGAGTAGACAACTAAGTAGAGACAGTCTGAAATGTTGAAATAGTGAATTTTACTCATATCACAAGAGAATAATAATATTATAAAAATTTTGGCTCATAGCTGCTTTATTCCTTGGAGCAGATGAGTTAAGGTAGATGGAGCCCAGAGATGGTCCAGGTCAGTCCTGGGGCAGGATCATCACACATGTACACAAAACTGGACTTCACTACTAATGGGAAAATGCAAAAAAAGGGTAAGATGACAATTCTTTCTCTACATGTCTCTACTCAGCATTCTTTTAGTCTCCTAGAGGCCCATTCTACCTTTCTCTACTTCATTGAGAAACAGGTATCTGCTACCAGTACCAGGAACCCGGACCCCATTTGGGAAGAGTCAATTGTCCCACCTGGGTTATCACCAGGTAACCTTTGGGGCCACTGAGGAGACCATCTTCTTTGCCTTCCCAAACTTACCATGACCAAAACTGAACTCAATTCCTTCCAACCCTAAACATGTTTCTCTCACAATCGCTCCAATCTTTATGACAACAACTCTATTTTTTTAGTTGTTCAGGTCCAAAGCCTTGGGGGCCATCCTTGACCTCTGTATTTTTCCCACAACTGACATTCAAACTATCAGCAAAATCTGTAATCCCTGTATTAAAATCATCTGACCACTCTCCTCACCCTCCCTGCTACATCCCTGGGCTAAACCACACCATACATCCCCGAGATTTTTTTCATTTGAGCCTCCTGATTTACCTCACTGCTTCCACTCTGCAGCCTACTCACCACCCAGCAGTAGGTGGGGTCCCTCAAATTCTGTCAGATCACATTCTGCCTTGGCTCAAAATACCCAAGAGGTTTTTTATGACACTCAGAATTTGGAAAACCAAAGATGTCACAGGGCTTTTACATGCCCTGGTCCTCCCTCCGTGGCCCTGCATTCCCCCACCTTGACTGGTTGCCCTGCTCCCCATATAGCCCTTGTCTTTGTTCTGGAAACATCAAGTAGGTTCCCACCCTGGGACCTTCGTAGCATTTGCTCTTTGAGCCAGGAAGGCTCAAAGGGAAGGCTCTTCCCTTCCCTGTGCTTGGCCCATTCCCTCCCTTCATCCAGGTTTCTGCCCAGGTGTCTCTGGTAAGAGGCTTCCCCACGCATACTGCTATAATTCCAGCTCTCTCCCTGCGTTCCCTACCATGCAGATAATCAAAGTATGATTTCACAGATCACATGGTATATTACCAAATGAAGAGGTGCTTTTTTTTTTCCTTTCTTTTGCTCTCAATGCTTAAAGAGGGTAAGAATAACAGGAACAAATCTCACAGGGAACACACTTGATAGATGAGTGAGTGAGTTCTAGTTTTGTTAGAATCTGATTATTGCAGTCTAGGATGCAAGAAAGTCTCTGTGGAAAGGAAAGTCTAGCTGAAGTAGGAGGTAGATTTACATGGCAGGTTCCCTGGAGAGGTGACTTGACTAATATCAAAGAGCTACAGTGGCACTTAAGATCACTTGGCATGGGAGGGGGTGCTGGTGTCAGTGGTCAAGGCCTCAACACTCCAGGGCTAATGGAGTGTGACCCTGCTGCAGTGGAACCAAGTCTCAGAAAGGATGACCAAAAATTGAAAAACTTCATAACACATCTTTACCCAGTTGTATTTTTAGTTTATAACACCTGGAAATATACATGCAATGTGTTACATACACGATATGTATTTGTTATTGTACATATTACCTCCAAAACAAAAGGATTGCTTGGGTAGACAGAGACTTTATGCTTTACACTGAGTATCTCCAGGATCTAAAATGGTGCCTGGCGCACGGTAGGCACTCAATAAGTATGTGTGGAATGAATGCATGAGTGAGCACTGTATTCAGCCCACAGGGAAAAACATGAAAAGATTAATAATATTTAATGATGGTGAAGATATAGAGAAATAGCATCATACTCCTTTCAAGGATAACTTTTTTAAGAGGGCTATTTGACACTTGGAAACATCATCAAAATAAAAAATTAACAGCTACTCAATTTCTAGTTTTTCTGTAACAGTACTGGTTCACAAAGACATATAGCCAATTATAGTTAGGGAAGAATTTTTAAAAAATAAAAAACATCAGAACAACTTTAATGCCCATAATTAGGAGATTGGTTAAATAGATTTAGGCATGTTTGAATAGAGTCTTGGGGCTGGGGTTATAGCTCAGTGGCAGAGCGTTTGCCTAGCACATGTGAGGCACTGGGTTCGATCCTTAACACCACATAAAAATAAACAAATAAAATAGGACTAGGAGGGTCCTTTTTGCTTTTTCAAAGAAAACATTATATAAGTATTACATGCATACGTTTATACACTCTAGATGGTACCTGGTAGGACGTCATTGGACTTCAATGTCGATTATCTCTAAGTGGGAGTGATAAGAGGACTGCACTTCCTGATTTAAGCACTTCTGAGATTTTCCATTATAAACTATTTAAATTTTATTTTAAAATGCCACATTTTTCTTCACTAAGCCTAAAAACCAATAGATATAAAGACTTGATTTAGAATATTGGCTTTTACCACTTGTTAGCTATGTGACCATCAGCAATTTACTCTCTAGAGATCAAATCCATTGCTTGACAAGGAGGCAGGCAGCATCAGACACCCACCTCTGTCTGTACAATGGGGAACCCTCTTGGGTGCTGAACCACAATAAAGAGCAGAAGATAACCAAATAGATGGGGTCCTGGAGAGGAGGCTCGCATAATGCTGTTTCATTCAGGTCACTTAATATTGATGCTAATAGACACTATAAAGCTTCTTCCCCTTTACATCCAGGAGGTGAGCCAGACATCTTTAAGATTACAGCAGTTAATTTTATCCATCCAAGCTTCCCAATCAATGCTTTTACTTGAGATGTATTTATGTTTAGGATGCTGAAAAGCTTTCCCCACAGTCAAATCCCTAGAGCATTCTGATACCACTTTCCAGAGTTAAGTGCTGAGACCTTGGACCCTTGAGTGAGAGACAGTAAATAATAACAACTGCAGCAGTTGGCAAATATGAAGCTCTATGCAAAGCTGTGGAGAGAATGTTCTCATGTGCAGAGTCAAGCAGCGAAGCAGATGCTTCCAGCTTTTGATTGAAGCAACTAGAAGTGAAACCAGCAGCTACAATTTGTACCTTTTGGGGGCATTTTGTGTATCAGTTGTCATGTCTTGTTAAAAAACTTCTTTTCCTTTCAGTCTGTCCCTCTGTTTCCCCCTTACTCACCAACCTCACTGTGCTAAAGCCCTGTCTGTTTTACCCCACCAAACACTGTTGTTAACTGAACGCTCCCTCTCAAGGCCTTCACTGGGGTCCAATTTCCATCTAATCCAGGAGATTCGACTTTCCTCAGCCCTGGTTTCAACAGGTCCATTTCTGCTAAATGTTTCCTCGTAGAGGCAGAATTAGGTCTAACTTTGTTAATTCGGTACTCAAAGCTTCTTCTGTAATCTGATTTTCTCATTTTGCCACAAGAGAAAGAGCAGATTACATGGGATTAAGAGACCTGGGTTCCAGTTTAAACCATGATCAGCTTGTTTGGATTTCTTAACCTCTTTTAGTTTCAATTTTCTCCTTTGTAAATCGGGATTAGTCATAAAGCCTGTCTCTCAAAGTTATTGTGAGGATCAAATGAGTCAGTGCTGTGAAAGCATTCTAAGTAGTAGGCTCTGTAAAATACAATAATAATACTAGCATTTATGGAGGGCTCATATGGATGCAAACCTCACAGCAACCTAGGGGGCTATTACCCTTTCCATTTTGCAAAAGACAACTGAGATACACCTGGGCTGATGGATGCATCTTATGCACAGAGCCAAATAGTGGCAGAACTGGGAACCAATTGGAGGCCCCAGAGCCCAGTTTGACTAATTTGCAGCACAACAGTTAGCCATGATTATGGCCTGAACCTAACCAAAAGGCAGTCATTCCAGTTTCCATGCCCATTCTCTGTTTTCTGTATTTCAGAACATGACCTTTTCTTCCTTCTTTTCCACAGAGCTAAATTCTTCACAGATCAGTTCAGCTCCTACCCTTCTCCCAAAATGTCCCTTGACCACAGTCTCTACAAAAACCTCCTCTCTCATCATCAGCTTTGACCTCACCCTGGAGTGCACCTACCATATGTCGTGTTTCCTGTGGGCTACCAGGTGAATTCAATTCCCCTCTTTCTCCAGTATCCAGCATGATGGAAGGAGCTCAGTGATATTTCTTGCATAAATGAGCATTACCTAATCAACTATTCTTCCAACTTATTTAAAAGAATTGATTGGGTTGATTGTTAAAATTCTTGGAAATTAAAACCACAGTGAGATATCACCTCACACCTGTTAGTATAATTATTATGGAAAACAGGAACAGTGAGTGTTGCTAAGGATGTAGAGGAAAAGGAACCCTTCCTTGTGCACTGTTGGAGGGGATGTAAATTAGTACCGCCACTCTAGAAAACAGAACGGAGGTTTCTCAAGAGAAAAAAATAGAACAACCATATTATCTACAATCCCACTTCTGGGTGTACATCCAAGGATATGAAATCACATGTCAAAGATACATCTGTACTCTGATGTTCATTGAAGTACTATTTACACCATCCAAGATGTGGAATCAACCTAAGTCTTCATCATCTAATAAATGGATAATGACTGTGCAGTGTACATACACAATGGAATTCTATTCTGCCTTAAAAAAGAAAAAAATCGTGTCATTTGTGACATTATGGATGAACTTGGAGAACATTAAGCTAAGTGAAATAAGCTGTGTCTAGAAAGACACATACTATATTATTTCACTTATATGTGGAATTTTTTAAAAGTTGAATTTTTAGGAAGATGCTGGTCAAAAGATACAAAATTTCAATTAGGAGTAATAAGTTTGAGAGACATATTGTACATCATGGTGATTAAAATTAAAAATAGTACATTTTATACTTGAATTTTGTTGTGTGAGAAGATTTTAAATGTGCTCACTGTAGAGATAAGTATGTGAGGTGATTCCTATGTTAAATAGCTTGATTTAGACATCAAGTATAAATACATCAATATACCATCTTGTACATATAAATATATAGATGATTTTTATTTGTCTACTAAAATAAATAAATGAAAATATGAATTTTACACCCTATGCCAGACATGTTGAATCAGGAACTCTGCAGGTGGGTGGAGCTGTGGGATCTATAGTTTAATAAGCTTCTCAGGTGATTCTTATGATCACATAAGGCTGGGAAGTACTGGTGTGATTCCATAGCAGGTACCCATGGGAATGCATCTGAATCTGGCAGTCTATGCACACCAGGCAAGCCCATTTTCATCTCTACCTCCCTCAGAAATTCTGATTCATAAATTCTAAGGTATGCTTTTAGAAGATTCCTAAATAGTTCTCATAGTTCCCTTTCCCAACCCTGCCGCAGCTTAAACATCCATTTCTAATCGCTTCGTGTCTATGCACTGTGACTCCCCAAACTTCCTTACTCCCCAAAGAGTCTGAAATATGGTTAGTAAGCACCATATTTTATAATTTTGAATTCAGCACAATGCCAAGGACATAGTGGTATTCAGTATGATGTCATTCAGTTACATTAAAAACTCTATTCTCTTATCCATATTCATTTCCCATTGATCTCGCTTTTGGTCTTGTTACATATTTAAGCCTACTCTTTTGGTATAATTATTTTGGCTTGTGTTTTTTTTTTTCCCCATGCTTAGCTCTCTCACCACACTGGAATCCATAGTCAGTGACTTCAAAATGCAATCTGACTGAAGTCTTATAGCATTTCCTTCTGTATACTCTTACTTATTTAGAGCACTAACGCATGCCCTGAGTGTCAGTAAATCTCTGCACTTATGCTTGGTAATGATATACACCCAACGAGATCAGTTCTATTGCAAATGAGCCATGGATCTCCCTTTGATAGAGCTGATTGTGTACATAAGGACTGCTCTTGCAGAAAACATCTCTCCAACAGATTTATACAAGTGCCTAGGATTCCTAATGTGATGGTTATACATTTTCTTCCCTCCAGAACGGTGCAAACATAACTGGGTCATATCAACACCTGTAAATACAAGGTAGTTAGCTCATAAGAGTATAAAACGGGTCTAGACAGTTTTGATAGATGGGAGAAGAGATGTCATGGCCTATCTGGCACTTAGGCAGGGACCTTATTAAGGAACTCTAAATACATGCATTCACAATCCAAGGGGGAGTAGAAAAGGACAGAGATATTTGATCAAACTGGGAAAGGAGACCGAAAACATATCTCATCATGCTGCACTTTTTTCTGAGAATATAGGAATGAAATCAGACACTGCCTGATCATTCAATTCCTATAACTTCCAATTTCGCATTCTCCTTTAAACAATATCCTTAACACATTGATCCTTATTGTTACTCATTTGGTTTTTTCCCACTCATTGTTACTCATTTGGTTTTTCTCTCATTCATTCTCTCAGACGTCCTCTTATTTCTCTTTCTGTCTCTAGGATCCTTTAAACCTGCGATTTTCCCTTAGGATTTCCTTGATTTTTATTCCACCAACTCTCCTTGAATGTGAAATGTGCTGGTATAGAAGGAAAAGATAAGGAAAAAAGTCTTCAAGTTGGAATTCATTATTTGCCTATTCTACTATTTATTTGAGTGTGTGAGCATGTGCGTGTAAGTGTGCACTTGTGTGTGTGTGTGTGTGTGTAAGACAGAAGAGAGACATTGAGAAAGACAGCTGGAGACAGAGAGGTTAATTGATTCCTTAAAGAGAATTAAGAGTTCACTGTATTATGTAATTATATAATATGAGGCTTGGATTTACTTCTTTTCTTTCACTTTTTTTTTCTTTTTCTTTTCCTCCCCATTTTCTTTAAGTTGCTCGGAATGGCAATAAAAGCTAAACAATCTGCCATTGTATGCAATTGGCCAAGCTGGCTGCCAGGTTGAGTTCTAATGTGATCAAAAATGGTTGAGTTACAAAGCCACTGAAAAAACCGGTTTTCTACAGGAAATAGAAATTTATTAAAATCAGGCCTCCCCAGTGCCTGGTTGTTAGGTTGGCAGCCTGCCAGGTCAGCCAGGCTGGCAGAGGAGGAGAGGGCAGATGCAATCTCCCAGCAACTTCTCAAGCTGAGCAGTGGGGGGTGGGGGGTGCAGCACAGGGCCTTTGGAGGGGCAGCTGTCATACACAGAAAACAATCTCCATGTGACTCCACCAGGAACACTGACATTGCGGCTGCCTACTCCCTGTCATGCCTAGGTTTTCTGGGGGAGTGGCATTGTGAGTTCTGGCCATTGTTAGCTCCCAAAGTATACTTAAGTTTATTTCTGATCCTTTGTCAGATTTTTTTTTGTCCCCAGCAAAATAGAATCTAAATACCTACATAGAGTCTTGGGTTCTAATCTCAGCAGAGATTCATAACTTATCTGAGCTTCTGTTACCTTACCTCTACCATGGGAATAATATCTACTCCAATGAATTGTGAACTTGGATGAAGTAACAAGAGATAGTGATGAGTACTGCCATTTTTATCTCCTCTCACCCAGCTTGGTACACCCAGGGTCCTTGGTCACCTCTAGCCACTGTTTCAGTTCTGGGTGGGAAGCCCTGGCCTGGCTTCCAGGGTTTCCTCTGACCCTTGATAATAGCCAACACTTAACACAGGATCTACTTGGAAAGTGCTTGCTCTAAGTACTTAGAAATGGTAATTCAGCTAATCCTAGAAAAAGACCTGAGGTTGTTGGTGCTCTTATCTTTACCTCGGATTACAAACAAGGGCACAGAGGGATCAGTGTTGGGTGGTGCTCACCGGTGGGTCCAGGCAGTTTGGCTGCAGAACTGTGCGGCTGTGTAATGCTTTACAATCTGAAGGAAGGAAGTTTTTACAATGTACTTTTCAGAACGTTAATATCTAAAGCAGTGCTGGGAATTTGAGAGACAGATAAAAGACAGATACCAGGAGCTATAAGGGACAGGGAGAAGCAGCTCAGATTGCTGTTTAGGGGTAGAGAAGCACATCTTAAGATCTGCCTCTCATTGAGGTGAAGAGCCTTCTCACCCCAAATGTAGGCAAAAGTCTAGGGGTCAAAACCTACTACATTCCTCAGACCCCCACTTTTCCAACTTCCTGCCTAGCTTCACTCCTCTTGAGTTTTCTTTTTCTTAAATTAATTTTATTTTTTAGTTGTAAAAGGACACAATACCTTTATTTTACTTATTTTTCTGTGTGCTGAGGCTCGAACCCAGTGCCTCACGCATGCTAGGCAAGCACGCTACCACTGAGCCACAACCCCAGCCCCTCCTTTTGGTTTTCTAAACAGCCTTCAGGTTTAATTCTCTTGCTTACTCTTTATTCCACCTCCAGATGCAATAATTTTAGACAGCATTTATTGAATGTGAAACTTTGTGAAGCACATTCTATGCATTTTATTATTTAACTCTAACCACAACTCCATGAAATACATACTATCACTTTCTGCACTTATGATAAGGGAGGTGAGACTTAGATTAATTAATTTGCCCAGCATCACCTCACCACCAATGCATGGTAGAGCACAGGTTTGTCCTGTATCTGGTTGAATCAAGAAACCAGCTTTATCCATTTGAGATCAGATTAAAAGGATACTAAATTTGACCCTGAAAGGGGAAGAAAAAAAAAGTTCAATTGCTCAAGGGGATCTCAAATAGTTTAGCAACATCTCAAAATTTCTTAATCCCCTATTTTAGTAATGGCCCCAATATCCCTCATACCAACCAGAAACTTGGATTTTCTTCTCCTCAAGTCTGGTTCATTAACAAGTCTTGTCAATTTTGCCTCCTGCATAACCCCAGAATCCATCTCCTTTATGTCTTTTCTGCCTACTGTTGGCAGGTCCCCATCACTTCTTACCTGAGCTCTAATCTCCTGCATGACGTGGCTGGCCCCTACTTCTTTCTTTCCTCATTTTTCTCACCTCTTACCCATCAACTCTGCAATCCAGTTGTATTGAGCTGCTTTCAGGCTTTCCCAGGTGCTGTGTCCTATCACCTATCTCATCAGGTCACTAGGCAAGCTTTCTCTTGGCCCACGTAATCTTCTCCAATTTTTCTCTCTGCTGGGTTAACTACACTTTTTCTTCAGGGTTCAGCTTAGTTATTACTTTTCCTGAGCCCTCATGAGGTTAGGGTGCTTCCTAACCTCATGATACCTAAACCAGCTTGAACTTCATTCATCACACCATTTCTGGTTATTCCTCTACACTCCCTTGAAATTAGAAACTCAATAAGGACAGAGTTTATTATTATCTCTTAACAAATCTTTGTTGAATGTGTGTGTGTGTATGTGTGTGTGTGTGTGTGTGTGTGTGTAAATAAACAAGAGAATAAGTCAATGGTCTCATGTTCTCCACTGGCTCCCAACTGAATGCAACACCATCTTTCTCCCAGTCCAAAGTTGCTGCCTATGGTGGGCAAGGGGAAAAACCTAGCTTTCTCCTTCCCTCCCTCCATCCCTCCTCACCCCACTCTCTTTCTTTCTCCCTCNCTTCCCTCCCTCCTTCCCTCCTCACCCACTCTCTTTCTTTCTCCCTCCCTCCCTCCCTCCCTCTTCCTTCCTTCCTTCCTTCCTTCCTTCCTTCCTTCCTTCCTTCCTTCCTTCCTTCCTTTCTTTCTTTCTTCTCTTTCCTTTTCTTTCCCAGAGATTGAACCCAGGGGGCTTAACCACTAAGCACTGGGATTATAGGCATGCACCACTGCACCCAGCTGACAATTACTTCTTGAAGAAAAAAATGGAGAGACTGCTTTTCTCTCTGTCCTTTGCTATAATTGCCCTGCCTTGTCATTCGTATACACATTATTTAAAGAAAAATGTGAGGCCAATTTCTACCTCCATCTCAGTCTCACTCCACTGCCAACCAGCGCTGGGACTGTTGCTCTCTGCATTAGGCAGGCAATATTCACTCTGCTACACTTTATTAAATAATAACACCAGAAAAAATTAAATAAGCAACAAGAAAGAACAGAGATACCTATGCACATGCTGAGGACATCAAAATGATTTTGTCTCCACCAGGGACACATCATCGCTTTCTCTGTCTGCTGTCCACATGGCTGCATTACAGAGGGAATTGGAACCAACAAATCCATATTGAGCAACTAGTATATGTTAGATGCTATTCAGGTCACAGGGGATGCAGCAGTGAGGAAAACAAACAAAATCCCTCCTTTTATTTTTATTTATTAATTTTTCTGAGAGAGAGAGAGAGAGAGAGAGAGAGAGAGAGAGAATTTTTTAAATATTTTTTTTTTAGTTTTTGGCAGACACAACATCTTTGTTTGTATGTGGTGCTGAGGATCGAACCCGGGCCACATGCATGCCAGGTGAGCGCGCTACCGCTTGAGCCACATCCCCAGCCCCCCTCCTTTTATTTTATTTTATTTTTATATTTCAATCTCTTCATTTTTATTATTTTTTAAATTTTGATTTGTTATATATGACAACAGATTGTATTACGACTCATATTACACATATAGAGCACAATTTTTCATATCTCTGGTTGTACACAAAGTAGAGTCACATCCTTCTTACATGTACTTAGGGTAATGATGACTGTCACATTCTACCATCTTTCCTACCCCTATGCCCTCTCTCTTCCCTTTTCCCCTTTGCCCTATCTAGAGTTCATTTAATCCTCCCTCCCCGACCCCCCACCCCCACAGCATATTATGGATCAGCATCCTTAAATCAGAGAAATCATTTGGCATTTGATTTTTTGGGATTGGCTAATTTCACTTAGCATTATATTTTCCAGCTTCATCCATTTACCTGAAAATGCTATGATTTTTATTCTCTTTCAATGCTGAATAATGTTCCATTGTGTATATATACCACATTTTCTTTACCCATTCATCTACTGAAGGACATCTAGGTTAGTTCCACAGTTTAGCTATTGTGAATTGTGCTGCTATAAATATTGATGTGGCTGAGTTATCTTAGTATGCTGATTTTAAGTCCTTTGGGTATAGACGGAGGAGTGGGATAGCTAAGTCAAATGATGGTTCCATTCCCAGTTTTCCATAAGGATTCTCCATACTGCTTTCCATATTGGCTGCACCAATTTGCAGTCCCACCAGCAATATATAAGTGTGCCTTTTCCCTCACATCCTCAGCAACACTTATTGTTGTTTGTGTTCTTAATAGCTGCCATTCTGACTGGAGTGAGATGAAATCTTAGAGTAGTTTTGATTTGTATTTCTCTAATTGCTAGAGATGTTGAACATTTTTTCATATATTTGTTGCTTGTATATCCTCTTCTGAGAAGTGTCTGTTCAGTTCCTTCGCCCATTTATTGATTGGGTTATTTGTTTTTTTGGTGTTAAGATTTTTGAGTTCTTTATATATTATAGAGATTAGTGCTCTATCTGACATGCATGTGGTAAGAATTTGTTCCCAACTAGTAGGCTCTCTATTCACCTCACTGATAGTTTCTTTTGCTGAGAAGAACCTTTTTAGTTTGAATCCATCCCATTTATTGATTCTTTTTTAAAAAGATATTTCTTTTTTTAAACTCTTTTTTTTAATATTTATTTTTTAGGTGTTGATGGACACAACACAATGCCTTTATTTTTATATGGTGCTGAGAATCGAACCTGGGTCCTGCCCATCCTAGGCGAGTGCTCTACTGTTGAGCCACAATCCCAGCCCCGATTTATTGATTCTTGACATTAATTTTTGCACTATAGGAATCTTAAGGTTGGAAAAAATCATACCACTCACATGGACTATGGAAGCAAGTAGGGGTTTCCATCATTATTTCAAATAAATAGACTTCAAGCTAAAGTTAATCAAAAGGGATAAAGATGGACATTACATACTGCTCAAGGGAAACATACACCAACAAGACAAAACAATTATACATATATATGCCCCAAACAATGGAACATCTACATTCATTAAATAAACTCTTCTCAAGTTCAAGAGTCAAATAGACCACAACAAAACAATTTTGGGTGACTTTAACACACCTCTTTCACCACTGGATAGATCTTCCAAACAAAAGCCGAACAGAGAAACTATAGAACTTAATAACACAATAATTTAGACTTAGCTGACATATATAGAATATTTCATCCTTCAAAATCCACTTTTTAATGGAACATAAATTCTAGAGGTAGGAGAAATGAAGGCAAATCTCATAATCTGGTTATTCTTATTGATTTTTAAAAGATCAAATTATTCATGATATGGTATGGAAGTGCCTTGCTTTTTACCAAATAAACTAAGAACCTGCTTTTGGCATAAAAACTTGACATGAGTTGCTTTCACTTATGTAGGACAGGCATATCCTTTCATACTTCACATGGAATAGTGGAATCATCTATCACTGAAGTACCCCTATTGCATAGGACAATGTCTGGCACATGAATGAAGAAATGAAGACTCTTTTCCCTAGTAGTAGAGAAAGGTTTACAATGATTTATTGAACTTCTTGCAGTAGATCACAAAAACAACCCCAATTCTTCACTCCTCCCTGCATATATACCGTTTGTAATATAACTCTGCAGCCCCTCCCATTAAGAGATGGAGTCACTTTCCCCTCCCCTCAAGTCTGGCTAATAACATTTAGCAGAAGTAATGAAGTGTCCGTTCTGAACTCAGACCTCAATAGAGCTTGAATACCCTCCCGTCTCTAACTCCTTGCTTTCTCTGTCTCTGGAAATCTGTCCCAGTTGCCTTATGACCAAGTTCTGCACTAGTCTATTGAAGGATGAAAGACCAAAAAGAACTAAGACAAGCCCCTAGTTGAGGATGCCTAGACCAGACTGACTGCAACTAAGCTGAATGCTGAGTGTAGATGCATGAGCAAGCCCCACTCTCACCAGAATTGAGAAGCTGAGCCCACACAAAGTGCTGATTACTAGCTGATTTTGGTTTGAGCCACAAAGCTTAAGGGTATTTTTTTACACAGCAAATATGATATGCTTTTGTGATCAACAAATTTACTACCATACTTTTGTAAGACATTAGGATGGATATAATGGGAAGTCATCGGTATCCAAAAATAGAGAACCTCAGTGTATGAGTCAAAGTTCTGCAGAGGAACAGAGAACCAATCAAATGTGCATATAATTATAACACAGGATTTATTAAATTGGCTTACATAACCAGAGGTTGGATAGTCCCATAAAGGCCATCTGCAGGCTGCAGAGCCAGGGGAGCTAGTAGCCAGTTAGTCCAAGAAGCTAGAAGCCTCAGAACAAGAGGGAACACGCCCTCTTCTCCCTTTCTTTCTATCTTGAACATAGAAATGAAGTCTGGAGTTTTTGCAGCCAACTGTAAAACAAAAGGCAGGGAGATAAATGCCAGCACAAAAATGATAGAATGAAAAAAAAAAAAAAAGCCTTGGTCTTTGATGCCTTCATTGCACAACTAGCTGGACCAATGCCAGCAACTGGCCACCTTGGGGCTCCTTATTTTTAAGGTAAAGGAATCCCTACTTCTTTAATCCTCTGCTAGGTCTTCTGCTATTTGCATTTGAATGTGGAAAAAAGTTCTAGCAGTCACACAATATGAAGACTCAAAGTTATTTAAACATTCATGAACATTAAAATAAGATTATCTTATTAATAGCCTTCACGGGAGACATTAAGGTTAATTTTAAACATGTTCTAATTTGATTGCCATACATATACTTAACCAGAACGATATCTCAGGTAGCTTCACATCAAAATAGATCAACTTGCGAACACATTTAGGATTTATGTGTTTCTTCTCTGCAGAAAACACTTTCTCTATCAATAAAGCATTGCTAATATGAGCTAGTTGTTGAGACATGAAAAAAACCTCAGGAGACCAGATTGGATGTTGTAATTGTATTTGTGGAAACAGAATTCAACTTGTAGATTTAATTATCCTTGGTTGTTAGGGTGATCACTTTTCATTTGAATTCTGGTCTGGTCTCCAGAACTTCAAAGTTGAGATGAAGAGTCAAGGAAAGGGTTTGGACATTGAGGTCACAACAAAAAACCAAAAGAGTTGGCATTGGTTAGTACAAATAATAGAAGGATAGGGAACTCTTAAAATTAGTCTTCAGATCCAATAAGAGACATTATGCAGCAAATGAGTGCCAGCTGTTGTCCATCTTTTTATGATAAAAACCCAAAATTAAGCTGGCTTATGCTTTTGCATTTGAGAATCAGATTGGCCAAAAAGAACTCTCTCCTGGAAGGGTGGTTAAATACTGGAATTGGATATATAGATAAGGCTGGGAATCTCATTCCCTAGAGAGAGTAGCTTACGCTTTACTCTGGGTCAAAAAAAGAAGGAGATGAGGGGAAGAGGAGGAAGAAGAGGTCTGGGGGTGGAGAAAGAAAGAAAAGGAGGTGAAAAATAAAAGAAATTAAAAGAGAAAAGAAAAAAAAGTAAATCTGGTCTCCTTATATTCTTAGTTAACTGCCAAATCATCAAAGATGCAGATTCTCCCATGACACCCCACCCTAGTCAACATTGCTGGAACTTTGCTCTTTAGGGACATCTGTGGCCTATAAATAAGAGGGAGGCAAGGTGCCCTAGGTAGAGGACAGATTCTAGGGCACTTCCTTCCTCTCTCCCTCAAGGAGGAGGTGAAGCAGCCCTCAGTGGAAGCACTGGTGTCTGGAAGTCATTAGGTGAATGACCAGGTTCTTTCTCCTCTACAAGAGAGTGTTCCTGTGTGGTCCTGCCTGCAGGCAGTGGGAAGGGCTGGCTGGCTGGCTGACTTCCCCAGGTGGGTCTATGATTCTATCAATGGGCATAATTTGTAAGCTCTGGGTTATTTTCCTCTTAGGAAACCTTTCCCTGCACCAAGTAAGGACAGAAAGCAATGTAGCCTCACTCTTATAAATGCTCAGATACCAGCCTTTAAAAGCATCAGGAGATTTGGTTCCTGGCTTCTAGGGACTGTAGTGCCCCATGACTTAAGCACATAAAATAGCAGCTAACTGGCGCCATCTGGAGGAAAAGAGGAATCTAAACAATAAAGTGAATTTTTAAAAACATTGGTAAGGCTAACATTATAATGAAATCAATCCAAACATTTTAGGAAACGTTTCAAAATGAAATTTCCTGCCTGTTTCTCCTCCTCCTTTCTCTGAAACCATGTGGACATGCATAAAGCAAATGGGGACTCTCGACCTCAGAGGTCTCAGCTTTAGATCCGACGTCATGTCTAAATGAGGCAATGTAGTCAATCACCAAGCTTCCATACACTAGTGACTCTCCCATTATTCAATAGCACCTCTTGTGACACCATGTAATTATATTTGAAGTTAATCTTGGGATTTCATGGTCTCAAAGTGTCATCCACTGATAATCTCCTTCAGAACCAGCTGGGGTAACAACCATACTGCAGATTGGTGGACTTCTATCCAAGCTTCCTAACCCTGATTTTTTTTTCATACTGTATTGGAGCAATCATCAATAATTGCAGAAGGAAGTAAACCTTGTTTTTTTTTTTTTTTTATTTATCAAACAATATATAGTGCTTACCATGGGCCAGACACTATTCTTAGCACCTTATAAATATTCATGTATTGATGCATTTATTAAGTCTTCTTAATAACAATAGGAATCCAGGCACCATAGTTATCTATTCTTGGCTTGATGTGGAATTCGGTGTGAAGGAAGGTTGAAGAACAGCTCCACACTGCATAGCTAGCAAGCATGTGGCATATCCCCACAGTCTGGCTCCAAAATCTGTGCCCCCTAACCAATACCCCATGCTGCTGCCCCTAGATTAAATACAAGAAACATTCTCAGCTGGAATTTTTGGAACATTCCTATTTTAGTCTTCAAGTATTTTTAGTACATTTTTCTATTTTCACCTTAAAATAGGAAATATAACTGTATCCTAGTAATTTTTAAAAATTCTATGATATACTAAGAAGTATTCTCTTTCAACATACAATTACCTTAGAAATCAAAGGCAGATCTCTGGAAAATCTCCAATATTTGGCAATAAATAAAATGCTTCTAAATAATATATGGATCAGAGATGAATTAAAAGGAAAACACAAGTATTTTTAATTGAATGAAAAATAAAAAATTTGGGGGAAACTGCCAAAGCAGTACCAGAGAGAAATTTAGACAGGTTGAGCAGTCTTTATCCAAATTGCTTGGGAATAGAAGTGTTCCAGATTTGGGAGTTTTTCTGATTCTGGAATATTTGAATGGACTTTACTAGCTGAGCATACCCATTTAGAAAATCCAAAATCCAAACATGGTTTATCCCTGTAATCCCATCAGCTTGGGAGGCTGAGGCAGGAGGATCATAAATTCAAACCAATCTCAGCAACCTAGCAAGGCCCTAAGCAACTCAGCAAGAACCTGTTTCTAAATAAAATATAAAAAAGGGTTGGGGATGTGGCTCAGTGGTTAAGGCCCCTGGATTCAGACCCCAGTACAAAAAAAAAAAAAGGAAAAGAAAATCCAAAATCTAGACTGCTCTGAAATCCCAAACTTTTTGAATGTCACATTTGGATTTCTGATTTCTGCATTAAAGGTGATCACAGCCTGTAGTATTGAATCTGTATATTAGAAAATGAGAAAGATCTTAATCAATGATACCTGTTTCCAACTTAAGAAATGGGGGAGGAGTGTATAAATTAGACCAAAGTAAGCAGAAGAAAGGAAATAATAAAGATTAGAGTGGAAATCAATAAAATAGAAGACAATAGAGAAAACAAAAAATAAAATCAATACTAGTTACTTGAGCAGATTAATACAATTGATACCCCAAAACCAAAGCCTGAATGTTTTCCCTGGTATGTGTATGCTAATTCACAATGGCGGGGGACCTAGGGAAGAGTAGAGGTACTTTGGCATAGGCAGAGGGGAGTGAAGGGAGAGTAGCGGGTATGAGGGTAGGGAGGATCGTGGAATCAATCGAACATTATTACTCTATGTGCATATATGACTACACGACCAATGTGACTCAACATCATGTACAACCAGAAGAATGACAAGTTATATTCCATTTATGTATGATGTGTCAAAATGCATTCTACTCTCATGTATAACTAATTAGAACAAATAAAATATACAATTGATAAACCTCAAGTCAGAATGAGAGGAAAAAGAGAGAAGACACAAGTGGCATCACCTCAGATTTTGCAGATCCTCTTATTATTATCCATTACAAAGAAAGTGAGGAAATATTATAAACAACTTTGTACCAAAATTTTGATCACTAAGATTAAATGGACAAATTACTTGAAAGATGAAAATACCAAAAGTCATTCAAGAAGAAACAGATCATCTAAATAGCCATAAAAGCATTTTAAAAATTGAAGTTGTAATTAAATGCCATCCTAAAAGGAAGCTCCAGCTCCACATGGCCACCTTGATGAATTTTACTGAATATGTGAGGGAGAAATAAAACCAATTCTATGAAAACTCTTCCAGAAATTCAGGAAGAGGGAATTCTTCCTAATTCATTATATGAGTCCAGAGTTACTATAGCCTATTTCCCTCATAAATTCAGATGTAAAAACTCTAAACAAAATATTAACAAAACAAATTAACAGCATATAAAAATAAATCTATGTAATCCACCTTATTAATAAACAGAAAAGCATCATATTCTCATCTCAATAGACATAGAGAAAGCATTTAACCAAATCTAGTTTTTATTTCTGATAAAAACTCCCAGAAAACTAGGGAAAGTAGGAAACTTCCTCAATTGGTTGAAGGGCAAATCTAAGGTCAATATGATATTTAATTATAAAAGACCAAATGTTTTTCTAAACTCAGGAATAAGATGAAGGTGTTTACTCACATCAATTCTTTTCAATATTATATTATATGTTCTAGCCAATTCCAGACATCAAGAAACAATAAATAAATAAATTCAGATTGAAAAGTGGGAAATAAAACTATCTTTGTTTAAAGACAGCATGATTGTCTATGTAGAAAATCTGATGAAGTCTACAAAATAGATATTAGAACTAATAAGTGAGATGGGCAATATTTCAAGGTACAAGAGTAATATGCTGACACTATTTGTATTTCTATATTTTAAATAACACTAATTTTAAATTTTAACACTAACTTTAAATAACACTAGAACACAGTCAAAAATATGCAGAAGAAAATTTAACAAAAGATATACAACAAGGAGACAGCTGAAAAATACATAGCACTGCTAAGAGATATTCTAGGTGACCCTCACCATCACCACCCAGAGTGGAGAGTTCCAGTGTGGGAAGACCCAATTCACAAATTAAGATGTCATTCTTCCATGGATTGATCCATAGATTCAGTGCAGTTCCAACCCAATCCCTACATTATTTTATGTATTGATTCTAAAATTCAGATGGAAATATTAAGGTCCTAGATTGGCCAAAACAACTTTGAAAAAGAAGAATAAAGTTAGAGGGCTAAACGCAATCCTTAGCAAGAAAAGTGATGCAGGAGGCACCACAATACCAGACCTTAAATTATACTACAGAGCTACAATAACAAAAATGGCATGCCAATAGCACAAGTAGGCATGAAGATCAATGGAACAGAATAGAAAACAGAGTCAAACCAACATAAATACAGTTAATAGCACACTAGACAAACTCACCATAAACATACATCAGAGAAAAGATAGCCTCTCCAACAAATGGTGCTAGGAAAACTGGAAATTCATATGTAAAAGAATGAGATAGATCCTCTATATCTCACCTTGTACAAAACTCAACTCAAAGTGGATCAACAACCTAGGCTCCTAAAGTGCAAGAAGTGAAATCAAGAATCAATAAATGGGATAGTATCAAACTAAAAAGCTTCTTCATCACAAAGGAAACAATCAATACCGTAAACAGACAGCCTACAGAATGAGAAAAACTCTTACCACCAGCACCTCAGATACAACATTAATCTCCAGGATACACAGAGAATTAAAAAAAACTTAACATTGGAAAAAAAATTTAAAAAACCAAATAACCCAATCAATAAATGGGCAAAGGAACTGAACAGGCACTGCACAAAAGAAACGGTGGTCAAAAAAAATGGTCAAAAAAATATATGAAAAAATGTTCAACACCTTTAGCAATTAGAGAATTACAAATCAAAATTACACTGAGATTCCATCTCACTCCAGCCAGAATGGCAATTATGAAGAATACAAGTTACAATAAATGTAGGCAAGGATGTGGGAAAAAATGCCCACTTACACATTGCGAGTGGGACTGCAAATTGGCACAACCACTATGGAGAGCAGTACAGAGATACCTCAAAAAATTTGGAATGGATCCACCATTTGACCCAGCTATCC
Organism: Marmota marmota marmota; assembly: GCF_001458135.2. Lineage (NCBI taxonomy): Eukaryota > Metazoa > Chordata > Mammalia > Rodentia > Sciuridae > Marmota > Marmota marmota. Next base: position 2,839,995 of record NW_026000082.1, read on the forward strand.
CATTCCTTGGTTTATACCCAAAGGACTTAAAATCAGCATACTACAGTAACACAGCCACATCAGTGTTTATAGTAATTCTATTCACAATAGCCAAGCTATGGAACCAACATAGGTGCCCTCCAACAGATGAATGGATTAAATGGAATATTACTCTGCCATAAAGAAGAATGAGATTGTGGCATTTGCTGGCAAATGGATGGAACTGGAGAATATCATGCTAAGTGAAATAATCCACTCTCAATAAACCAAAGGCAGAATGTTCTCTCTGGTATGTGGATATTAACCCACAAGGGAGGGGAAGATTAGAAGTTCACTGGGTTAGGGGCTGGGGATGTGGCTCAAGTGGTGGCGTGTTCGCCTGGCATGCGCGGGGCGCTGAGTTCAATCCTCAGCACCACATAAAAATAAAATAAAGATGTTGTGTCCACCGAAAACTAAAAAATAAATATTAAAAAAATTCTCTCTCTCTCTCTCTCTCTCTCTCTCTCTCTCTCTCTCAAAAAAGAAAAAAAGTTCACTGGGTTAGACAAAGAGGAATGAAGGAAAGGGGGTAGGGGTGGGAATAGGAAAGACAATAGAATGAATTGGACATATCTTTCCTATGTTCATCTATGAAAACACGACCAATGAAACTCTACATCATATACAACCACAATACTGGGATCCTCATTGGAACAAGTTACACTTTTTCTATGTATGTATAATATGTCAAAATACACCCTACTGCAATGTATATCTAGAGAGAACAAATTTTTTAAAAATGTAAAAAATCATAAGATTATATATTCAATCTGATTTAAAAAACTAGTAAAAGTTTAGGAAAATATTTTTAAAATATTTAAAAACAGAAGTCAGGTTATTAGTAGATTCAAGTTCTTACCCTTTTTGATTTTCTTTTTTGGTCTATAACCCAGATTTTCAATAATGTTATATTATCTCCAAAATATAAAATTCATTATAATTTTTTAAAAGTGAGAGGGCTAACATTATCTTATTTTAAGTTGAACAATAAAGCTATAATAATCAAAGTGATATGATATAGGAATAAAGATGGACATACAGATCAGTGGGAAAGAGTGACGATTCAATGGAGAAAGGATGGTCTTTCCAACAAACGGTGCTAGAACAATTAAGAGTCCATATGGAAAAAAATAGAAAGGAAGAAAGAGGAGAGGGTGGGATAGAAAACACACACTTCCACATATTCCTTGCATCTGTATACAAAAATTCACTTTTAATGGACGATAGAGCCAAAATTAAAACCTAAAATTACAAAATTTCTACAAGAAACAAGATAAAATTGTGTTTGACTAGATTAGGCAAGCACTTATCAAATGCAACACCAAAAGTATAATGTAAAAGTGAAAAAAAAATTGCTAATTCAAAACTTCTACTCTTTGAAAGACACTGTGAAGATCATGAAAAGACAAGGACAGACTGGTTGCTAGTTTGCAAAGTATATATCTATAAATCATTTCTCTGTTAAGGAGCTTGTGTCCAGAATATATAACTCTCTAGATATAATAATCAGAAAGGAAACACCCCCAGGGTGTTTGAAGATATGAGGATGGCAAAAAGGCACATGAGAAGATTTTCTTCATCATTTGTCTTCAGGAAAATGCAAGTTGAAACTAGTCTACTATGCACCTTTTACAATGGCTAACATTTAGAAGACTAACCAAATTATAGGCTAGTGTGTGGCTCAGTGGGTAGAGCACTTGCTTAGCATGTGTGAGACCCTGGATTCAATCCCCAGCACCACAGAATAAATAAATAAGCTTATTTAAGTAAGTGTTTTGGATAATTAACCAAATCAAATATTGGTCAGGATGTGGAGGAACTGGAACACTCATATACTGTTGGTAGAATGTAAAGTAGTAAAACTCTTTAGGAAAATAGTCTGGCAATTTCTTAAAAATTTAAGCATACTTCTACCATATGATACAGCCACCTCAATTCTGGGTATTTACCCATGAAAAAATAAAACATATGTCCATATAAAAACTCGTATGCAGATGTTCACATGGGTTATGTTAATTTTTCTATTGTCATATGATAAATTGCCATAATTTTGGCAGCTTGCAACAGCATGCATTCATTATCTTGTAGTTTCCATGGAACTGGAGTCTGGGCTTGGCCTGTCAAAAAGTTCAGAATCTCACAGACCTGCAATCAGGATGTGGGCCAGTTTGCATTTCTTTTTGGAGCTCAGGCTTTTTCCAAGTTCACATGACTGTTGACAATATTCAATATCTGGAGATTGAAGGAGTGAGTTCTCTACTTTCTTGTTGACTGTCAGCCATGGGCTACTCTCAGCTCCTAGAAGCTGCTAGCAGTTACAGTCGTGTGGCTTACTCCCAACATGACAATTTACTTCTTTGAAGTCAGAAGGTGACTCTCTGGTCTGCAAAGAAGAAGTCCCCCATAACCTCCTGTAATGACAGGAGTGACCATCTCATCATCTTAGCTATATGCCTTTCCTACGGGCTCAGTCTACTATAAAGGGAAGAAATTACTCTAAGGTGCAACTCACTGTTGGTTATTTTAGGATGAATCTGCCATGCCAGATTTTATATTTGTAATGGTTTTAAACTGGAAACAACTCAAATGTCCATCAACAGGTGAAAGGATAAATTTTGATATATCCACTAGAAAAATACCATGCAGTAATGAAAATTGATATAACACATATACAAAAGATGAATGAATCTCAAAACAGTTATGCTTATGCTAAGGAAAAGAAGCCAGAAAAAAACAAGTATTTACAGAATGACATTTATTAAAAACTGTAGGAAATACACACTAATTAAAGTGACAGAGAAGATCAGTAATTAGTGATTACTGAGGGCAGGAGGTGGTAACTGGTTATATGAAGAAGCATGAGAAAACCTTTGGGGGTGATAGATATGTTCTTGATGGTAGAGATGTTTTCATGGATTTATCATATGTTAAACCATTTAATTGCACACTTTTAAACAATTTATCTTATTATTTGTCAATCATGCCTCAATAAAGCTGTTTAAAAAAAAAAAAAAAAAAAAAAAAAACTTGGCAACTTCTACCAGAATCACCTCTATGAAGGTATTTTTGCTTCTTAATAAAAACTTCATTGTTACTTTTAATTCACTAATTTGCTATAATTAATCTATTACAGCAGATTCTCAGGGGGTGAAACAGGAACATATGTTTGAGATGGAGAAACTGATAGTTATTGGTATGAAGGCCTATTTTAGAAGATCTCTAAATGGAGTCTCTGTACTTGGCTTACACCTTGAAGCTTTAGTGGGAGTGGAAAATAAATAACCAACATCAATATATTTTAACTTTATACATAAATGAACAAATTCTATGATCACAGAATAAAATTGGGATGTTTTAATATGTTATTCTCTTATAGCTCATAGAAAACAAAAGTAGCACTAGCTTTTATAATTGTCATAAATTTGCTTTATCAGGGATCTTTCATCTTAGATCTTTTCATCAAGATCTAAGTTGTTATCTAAGGTCCTTCAGTGCAGCCCAAAGGAATCCCCTCACACCAGGTACATCTAGGGGAGACCATCTCCCTGGACTCTTGTTTAGCACATGCTATTGTTTGAATGTGTGTATCCCTCCAAGATTTCTGTTGACAGTTCAGCCTCAATGGAACAGTATTGGGAACTGGTTGGGCCAGGAAGCTTCAACCCCAGGGATGGAATGGATACATTAAGAGAGCTTCTCCAGCATGCACTTCAGTTCCCAGCTCTGCACACGCGCATACACACGTGACTCTGTCAAGCTGAGTGCAATGATGATGTATTTAATTAGTTTTAATTAATTTAATTAATTGATGTGTTTTAATTAGGAACAACTTGGAGAAGGACAAGCTTCTCTGGGGTTAACAGTTCCAGAGGTTGAAGTTCCTAGATGGCTGACTCCATTGCTCTGCCCAGTGGAGGTAGTCCATCATGGGACAAGGGCCCAGTGGAGGAAAGCTGCTCAGTTCAGACAAGCAAAGATGCACAAACCTGAGTGTAGATATGAGGTCTTCCAAAGCCACCAAGTTGTTACAGATTTTCAGACTGGAAATGAAAAGACCACTGAAGTAACCTACAAATTTTAGTTTCTAAACAAGTAAACATCTGTCTCCATAACCCACTAAAGCAAAAAAACCTTCCACAGTTTTTTCTTATTCTGATTATTAAAGTGGAGAAGGTCTGGAGGCCCAGAAGTGAGATGACCACTGGGGATAATGCCTAGGTCCTACTGGCTCATTTCTTGCTCTGATCAGAAGAAGCCATTGTGAGGGAATTTCAAACTGCAGGTATATAAGAGAGTGTGTTTGCAGCTGTATTTTTTTGTCCATAAGTATAGGAAGCTCTTAGTAGTGACCTGTCAGACTCCCAGATAGTTAACATATTTGGTGGTAGTTGGTGGCTGGTGGTTGTGGTCTTTGGCTATTGTTTTTGTTTTTTTTTCTTATTATTTTTTTGTTTTTGTTTTGAGTTATTATTATTATTATTAGCTAGCATCCTTGTTCCAGTTTAGGATGAGCTTTAAGAGTAGTCAGAGCTGTGTAGTGCTCAAGGGGCAGAGCTCCTGCTATGAGCCCACCTTCACGGACCATTATATGGTCCTGTAGGACATTGCTGACCTGCTCAGGCAACTCTGCAAGGATTCCAGGCAGGAGTGCATCTGCATCCACCAGAAGACTCCTCTGCCCCCACCTGTGAAGACACATCATAGAGACTTCCCTGGGACACTTCCCCCTACCCTGCTTTTTGTCCTTTCTTCCATGCACCAGGAGAAATTTATTCTTCATTTCTTGTTTTTTCAAAAATTGTGTAATAAAATTGATGTTTCAAAGATTAAAAAAAGGCTATTTGTGTTTTGTTGTTGTTGTTGTTGTTATTGTTTGTATGTTTTGTTTTCGAGAGGAAGGCCTCAGGGCTATGGCTGGAGCCCAGCAGCCATCCTCTCCAAGGCCTGGACCACTGTACCTCCCTCTCCTGCTCATTGTATATACTTGTTCACCTTGAGCCAGCATAAATTCAGACTCGCTTACCTGAAGCCAATATAGATGGGGTCTTGCTCCTCTTTATGTAGTAGAGAAGAGATGCTCCCCTTGAGTCAGTGAAGACTTGATTCACTTTGAGCTGGTCGCTTTGGCCAGAAGGAATCTTTTCCTGGTCTTCAGGCCCCTCCCTGAAGTGTGTGGGGAGGGGGTTGTACCAACCTCCTGGTAGCACTAATAGAGTATCTTAGGGTGACTGAGCAATGAAAAGATGCTCTGCAAACCTCCCAGTGACAAATACCTCCATTTGAGCCCAACTGTACTCTCCCACACTCTCTCCTCCCAAGCACTCTCCTCCCTTCCCTGAATAGACTCTAGTCGATCAGACTCTAGCCTCGAGAGAGGAACATTTTAAATGGAATTGTTCATAAGGACATGCATAGATTCTCTATATTAACATATTAATCCCTTATAAGTTTTAGGGATTCTCTTCCTTGTTGTTTCTGTGCTCCTGAGATTCTTTGACTGCAAAAAAAGAAGGTGTTTTCAATTCGCTACTTCAAGAAAAAATATTAAGTGTCCAATAAACCACTAGATGTCCTTAGCCTCTGGAGATTCCTTTAGCCCACAGAGCAGAGGAAAATGCTCCATCATATGTTGCCTCCTCCAACCGCCATGGGTCATCACATTTGGAAGTTTAATAGTGACGGAGGAGGTCAGTTATGCCAGTGAGTCTGAATCCTCCAAGGTCTTCGTCCCTTGGCAAATTGGGACTTTGTTCATTCTTGCCAATAAGGCAGCAATAAATTTGGCAGGACCAGGTAGTGAGAGATGGGTTTGTTGTCCTTCACAAGCTCATCTACAGAGATGTCCCTAACAAGATATGAACTAAAATGGGAAGGTCTTTCTCAACAGTTATGCCGGGTTCACCACTAGCCTGAATACTGAAAAACTGGGAGCAGTTTAACCTACTCAAAAAAGTGCCTCATTTTCTTCTGCCAGGCCTGGGAAAGGACGTAATCACAGTTGGAAAAAGGAGATGTAGGCTGATTTTCTGCATTCAAATGTGGTCTCATTACCAACTGCAAGAATGGGAAATAGAATCCAGAGGAAACATAAGTTATATTACTACAGGATTAAGAGACTGATTTTACTAAAGAAAAAATAGTTAAAATGCCCTATGCATAAGGTCTTGCCTTTCAGTCTCAATACAGTGGCTTTCCTTACTTGTTAGCCTTCTGCCAGATGGATCGATTCCGCCCCCCCTTCCAAGGCTTGCATCTGAAATGTAAGCTACAGAAGCGATTATCCAAAACCAGTTTGAGACCAAATGGGGGGTGGGGGGGGGTGGAGATGTCATTTTTAAATTCAAGCCACTGTGGAACCTAAATGGCTGGTTATCTTATCTGTTCTTGCACTCTACCACCTGCCTTCTTAACAAGTTTCTCCATAAACACTACAGCACAGGGAGGAAAATGGAATGATCTCATATATACAAGTCTTATTTACCTTGAGAATATTTATCTAAGGATTTCAGGACTCTCACATTCTTTAAATACCTAAAAGAGCACTCTGATCTGATAATGATGTTTTGCATACTCCTTTACTAGAGTAATTATGGCTGTGTTTTAGAACTCTTGTGGGTTTTTGTTGTTGTTGTTGTTTGTTTTAATTTCTATATTTTTGAGCTCATTGTTTTGTGGTGAATTCACATTTGATTCTGAACACCTAAATTAATATATTTTTCTGATTAGTCTTATTTTATCTAACTATAGATGTTGTTACACTCCATCTTGTTCAGAGTCAATTTCTCAAATACATGGAAAAATCTCCTTTCACAAAATCCTAAGAAGGACATAGACATGTATGTTGGGAATATATCTGATATCCATTAAGGATAAATGGCCACCTGAACCTTTGATTTCAGTGTCCACCATGGCTGTCAGACTTTACATCCTGCATCCAACTGAACTGATATATTTAAGTCAAAATGTAAAATTCTGATAGACTGCCACAGTCTGGCTGGGCACAAAATCACGAGCCACTCAAGCAGGAACAAACTTTATTTCCAAAACTCCTGCAAATGCCACGCACGCGGCCTTCTCCCGGGACACACTACACCAACAGGAAATCCCTCCTCCGGAATTCCCTCCTACCGCACTTCCCCAACCAATGGGAACTCTCCGGGAGTCCTGTGAGAGCTCCAAGTAGCAGGCCAAGGCAGACAGCAGGGGTCTAATCTCCAATTGAATGCACATCTTAACACAATCATTATCATCTCAATGGCTTGCTGGCGTCACCTTTCAACCAAAAATGCCATGCATCATTCCTACTTGGCTATGGCTCTCAGCAATAGACTCTATTTTAATTTCTAATAGGTTAAATCTAATAGAGGCTTTAATAAACATCTGAAGCATTGTCTCCTACCTGTGGAGATCTACCTATGAAAAGCTACAAGATCTTTGTTTCCCATCTCTTTATGTATGTATGTAAACCTATGTATTGTATTGTTATGTCTACATATGTCCTGTGTCCATATATGATGTATGTGGTATCAAAATTGGTATATAAATGAGTGTTCAAAAATCAAAATTTAAATGAGAAATGGATCCAAATACCCTTTAGTTCATTTTAAAAGTAGTTCAATTTAAATTGGGTAAACATATGAGAGTAAAGATGTTTTTAAAATTGTTAACTCACAAGTTTTTCTAAGTGGTCAGGCAATAAATGAAGTGTAGTTTCTATAAAATGTCTAGAATGTGACATCTATTGGTTCTAGAATTTTTCTTTAACAGGGAAGAGATGGTTAATACTTAACAATACTTTTCTGATATTTTTGTTTTTGCAGTTAAAATTAAATTTAACAGCATGAGATGAATCTTCATAAATGTGTTTGTTAGAGGACATATCTGATTAATCTGTGAAGTTAAAATGCTAAAACTTCAACTACTAAATATCAAATCAAGTACTCTTGACTTTTTAAATTCCATAAGGTAACATATTTAAACATTAAATGAGTTTCATAAATTTGTAAATGGAAAAAGGTTTAAGAATGCTTTGTTTTTGTGTCTTCATCAACAACTAAGAGTTAAGATTCTATCAGGTGTAATTCTACATATAAAGATTACAAATGGTTTCAGTTGGATTTCAATTAAAGTACTATAAAAATATAAAGTAGATCATATTATTACAGTGCAGTAACTTGTTAAATTCAGAAATTTTCTAAGGATTGTTTCAAAATGTGAATTTAAAAATGGGCCAATAGTTAGAAAAGAAATATAAGAAGGTTCTAGGTAGGGAAATGTATTTTAGCATGAAAGTAGAAGTAAAAAAATGTTTCTGGATCAGAATGTCTTTCATGTGAGAAAGTAAAAAGTTGTAGAATGTCTAAATAAGTTAGTAAAGATATTAAAATTCGTGCTGATCGTTGGAGGGTAAATCTCAAAAAGTTTGTGACTAAGTTGTCTATAATTGGCACAATCAGTTAAAGTTTTTTAAGGTTTTTCTGAAGATCAAATATTAATACACTGATATAAACCAAAGTTCAATCCTCTTTGTGTTAAAGTAACAAAAATTTCTTAAAACACTTATCTGCTGCTATCCAATAAAGTAATTTCTTGTGTCTGTTTTTTTTCCTTTAGAGAAACTAGTCTTAAAAGAATTAGGGTCTATACAATTCTGGTTAAACAACAACTGTTATTTTAGAATATTAACCTACACTACAGATTCTGAATTTTTCTTTAAAAGCAACTCAGTTAATATAAGAATATCAGTGTGACTGTGGTGCTGTTACTGGCTTCTTTGTGTACTAGTTGTATTTATATTTTCCAAGTATTTAAGTCTTTAAAATACAAAGTTTAGAAGAACATTTTACTAAGCTGATGTTCTTCAAACTAAAGTTTGAAGTATAGATTTGGGATTATAAAAATTATATTACTTGGTTCATAGCTATTAGACAAACTCAGTGTTTTTACTCTTGTTAATTTGATTTTAATTTTTTCTTGTAAACTTTATAACTATTGTCTGTTAATGCCTTACAAAAGTACAACTTCTAATATAACAACCAGAATTAATTTGAGATAACAGGCCATCACCCATAGAACAGACAGGATACGAGGCTAATATTCATTGACATGTTTCAGATGCGTGTGACATTTATTTTGTATTAATCTCATTCCAATACTCATGACTTCTTGTTTCTCTCATAGAAGCACTCATCTTCCAGATCACTTTATAGTCTCTTCTTTCAGAACCAGACTTTTACCACAGACCACTTGACAGGCCCAAAACATTCCTAAAAGGGAAACCCAAACTGCTTGCTCTACATCACCTCCTCTCAGCCTGAAGCAGCCAGAGCAGTCATTGTCCATTTCCCCTTACCGCACCAAGGGTTCCTTTCTCAGAAGGGGGATTGAGGCCAGGGGCAAAAGGACAATCAGTGTAGGTAATGATGATTGGATCAGGAATAGGGAGCTGATTCAAGAGGAAATAAAATCCTAATACCTCTAGAGCACTTCCTCCTCCTCCAATCTGTTGCCAAGGCTACCTGCCTCCAGGGAATTGAGGCACCCCTGTAAGGCTCCTTTCCCAATTTTGGCCATGTAGGCAAGATAGGCAGTGAGCATTAGAAGAAAGGATAAAAGGGGCAGGTCACCCTCACTAAGGCAATTTGAACCCCCTCCTCTGTAGAGTGCTCTCTCTCTCTCTCTCTCTCTCTCTCTCTCTCTCTCTCTCTCCCTCTCTCTCTCTTTCTCTCCTATCCTTTCTGCACTTGCCTTGGCATTTCAAGGGTATTCAATCTTCAACAAGGGGGGAATGGGACTCAGGCCTGATTCTCAACACCGGTATCAATACCATTAATTGGGCTTAGTTCTAAACAAAGCAAAGCTCAAAATTCTAAGCAACATGTTCATTAATTTATATTTGCCTTTTTAAAATTTTTGCTTGATCACCCTGAAAAACAAACAAACAGAAACCAAGTTCTGACAGTCTCCCAAAGTTGCTCCACACAACTGAGCTAAGGTTAAGGTTGTTTGTTTTTTAAATCCTGAAGTGTTAGGTCTCATCTTCTAAATTATCTACACTGAGAGTGTTGGTCCAGGCAACCAGGTCATCCACTTCATTTTCCCAGGACTCTGCATCTATATCATCATCTCCAGCATGTGAATCTGTAGAAACTTTATCTATGGTGAGAAAGATGAAAAGCAGAAATTTAATGCACATAGCAGGAAAAGCAATGTGAAGTGTTCCTGGATTTGTCACACAATGATGAAGGTCACCTGAGTGAATGCAATCAACTTGGCTCAACTTTTTAAATTTTGCATTTTAAAACAGACTTTGTGTCACAAATCATTCTTTCCTTTTTGCTCAATCTTTTTTTTAAATTCTTTGCTAGTTCATTTATTGGACCTTTATTTACTGAGTCCCAATTGATTATAAAGGAAAACATCTTCAGAAGCACAACAGGGTAGGTGGGAACTTGTTATTATGTTCACAAAATAGGCCACGAAGATACTCATTCTAATTGCCTTATATTTTGTATGCTTTCCACAGAATAGATTCTGGAAAGGCTGCATCTTATTATTATTAATCTTGGAACAATTTAGTTAGTATAGATATTAAAACTCATGCTGATTGGGCTCTGGTTATTGCCAAGTGGCTTATTTCCATTCACTCCTATTATCAGTTTGGGTTCAGTTAGGAAAACAGAGCCACCATGAGAGTCAGGGTTTAGTACAAGACTTCGGCATTATCTGGGTGCGAGAGGACCATGGAAGGGCTGGTCTGGAAGGCTACAGCTGGAAAATCTGAGAACTATAAGCAACTACTTTAGCCTGACTCATGGGCTTGAGTGGGGAGAGGAGGCGTTCAAGGAGTACAAGGAGCTACATGCATACAGCTACCCAAGATAGGGCAACATGAGGAATTCCTGAAGACATCTGTGGAGCCACCAGGTCTGTGAAGATGGACTTTGTGAAAAGATAAATGAAATAGCTGTGTCTGAGGAAGTCACCTTGCCCGATATGCATAACTTCCCAAGCATAATGTCCCCTTCTTCCCTCCCATCTCCTGAATCTTAGGAAAGTCTTCTCAATGGCAGACTATGACATGCTAAATCTCCCTGTAAAAGAACACAAAATTCATTCCTTCTCTGAGTCATATTTCCCTTTGATATTCTATACAAGCTCACTATTGCTATCTAATAAACAACCACAAAATTTTAGTGACATACAATGATAAGTATTCCTTTAGTTCACGCATCTGTAGGTCAGATGGGGTTGGCTTATTTGGCAGGGGAATGTCTGGCAAACTTGGTGGGGAAAGCTTGGCTCCACACCTCACGTCTTTCTCTGTGATCAGGGGGCTAGTCCACACATGCTATTGTGATGATGACAGCAAAAATGAAAGAGCAAGCCAAGTCCTACACACCATTTCCAAACCCTGGGCACAGCGTGCTCACTAATATTCCATTTATCAAAACACGCTCTGAGGCAAAGCTTATTTTGTCAGGGAGGTGGAGCAGGAATGGATATTTCTGAATGATAATCCAGTTTAACACAACCTCTTGGGAATAGTCTTTTCCAGAGTAGATGCAAAGAATGGTCTGCCATTTGCAAAGAGGACAAAGCTCAGTACTGAAGATCTACTCAGTTTCTGGACATTCCTTAAACTGTTCTTCCATCCAGCTTACCTATCTTTTGCCCACACATTATGAGTTCATTCCATTTTTTCCAAAATCACAGGGCTGCTAAAATATGACAGCTGTATTTCTTTCTGTCATAATCAGTTCATTTGCTTTGATCACCAAATAGCTACTCTATGACAGGTACTGTGCCATGAAGACTGAGAGGAAAGCAGACCCTTTCCTCAAGGAGCCCACTACTCATCAAAGGAGACCAGCAGTTAAAGAGACATAAAGGAAACAAAATATAGATTTTATAAGGCATTTTAACAGTATGATTCTCAGAATTATTCAAAATTTATATTACTATGTAATTTACTGTAAAATTGAATCATGTCATTTTAAATGAATGCCAGATCTGCTTTCTACTCTTGGGTTTTATTCAAAGGTATTCATTCCAATTTGGATAGTAAAAGGAGATAGCTTGATCTCTTTGGGTAACTTCTTATTGCTACCTCCAGGACTGACATATTGAAACCAAAAGGTGAATTCAGAAAAACACACTTGGCTGAAAAATGAATCAATAAAATACAATGGGTTCCATGACAATGGTCACACACTCAGTGGGACCAAGCATCCTTCTGGATTTGGGTTCAGGGGTGAGTGAAATCATTTGATTTTTCATTTTTTGCATTTTATCCTCATGTCCATTTCAAAAAGAGAGTGATTAGAAACAAAAGGATGAAAAGATTTAGGACTTAGTAAGCAAGAGAAAGAACCTAAGTAGAGTTATAGGTTAACACCGTAATTTCTGCACTCTTAGTTCATGATTTTTTTCCCCACCATTTATTATGCCAGGTCTGACTATTCTATGAGGGAAAAAGTGCTGTTCATTCATGTGTATGCTCACTTTCCCCTATTCCTTTGTGTGTGCCTTTCCTCTTTCCTTCAATCTTTATATTGTATTTGAAGAACTAGTAAAAGTACTTTTTCACAATAAAATAAGAGACAATGATAACAGCTTGTGTGGCAGACAGACTCGAAGGTGGCCTCACGGGATCCTTCAATCTGGAGTACACCCTCTGTGAAATCCCCTTCCTTTAGGCGTGGTGGGACCTATGACTTGCTTCTAACCAATAAACTATGCAAAGGTTCTCATGATTATGTTGCATTACATAAGATGCCATCTCAGTATCTGACTTTCCCTAAAGACTCTCCTTGCTGACTTCACAAAGTAGGAGGCCACGCTGGGAAAGCCCACATGGCAAGAAATGTTGGGTGGCCTTCTGGAGCTGAGAGAAGCCTCCAGCACACACTTAGCAAAACTCCAGGGCTCTCAGTCCTCAGACAGAGGAAAAGGAATTCTGTCAATAACTGTACTGCATTTGAAGGCAGATTCTTCCCCATTTAAGTCACCATAGGAGAATGCAGACCCATTGACACTTTGCCACCTCCCATGTGAGGCAAGCACTCCACCAACTGACCTATATCCCCATCCCTAAGTTGAAGTAATCTTAGAGGAGAACACAAGAATTAGGCCCCCTGTATTCAAATGTATTTGAGCTGAAAAAAAATTTAATTTATTATTATAGTATTTTGATTGTAAAAACAAAAAACAAATAGGCTGAATCCGATTTACCTGGAGTTGGCCAGAGAGGCTTTTCAATTGAATCATGGACTTGGTGAAGCATTTTGTTTTCTCTAGCAAGATGAGACTTGGTAGCAGCATACCTACAAAGGGAAAAGGAAGAAAGAATCTGAATTCCCAAATGAATTTTGAGAAGTGTACATTACATCTGAGGAAAAGAAATCTAACAAATTAGACAGAAAAGCAAAAAACAGACTTTGAGCATAGAACTATTCTGAGTGCTGATGAATAATAAAATGAAATTATTTCAATATGTGGTTTCCAAAAAAAAATAGTAGTTAGAAAAATAAACAAACATGAGATCCTACATGGCAGCGGGCACAGAGAGATCAAGTCTCTGACCTCTTCAGCTGCGCGGGCATAGGGAGTCGTAAACCATCTAAATGCTGTTTGCTCAGGATCACTATGCAATGCTGAGCTGACGTGTATCTGGGGCGAACAGTCTGGGCCTCTCAGAACACACACCGAGCCCGGATCGGCTGAATTCAAGCTCCCGTTCTCCTGCTTCTCGCAGACAAACTGCTGTGACTCAGCACTAAACGATCACGCTGAAACAACTGGTCGGCCCTTCTGAAACTACGGAGGTTAATGCCAACCGAGCCTTCATAGGCAGTGGCCACAGGATTGAAACGGGGCTTGGGAGAGCCAGTCAGGACCCACCCGTTGCATTGGCCACCCGGCAAAGGGAACGAACTGTCGCCATTTGCATGGGATACCACCATGGCAGAGAACTGACGTCACCAGAATGCGGCGGAGGAGATAACTCCATTGAAACCGGCAGCAACAGCATCAAATAAATTTATAGGAGTAAACAGTAACTCAGCAGTCAAACAGAACAAGAAGTAACATGAGCAGCATGAAAAAGCAAGGAAGAAAAGGAGTGCAAACAATGCAGGACAGCCTAAATATTCAGGAGGACCTAGAG
>NW_026000082.1:2858158-2951171 GCF_001458135.2 Marmota marmota marmota
GACTATTCCCTGAAGACCTTAAAAGAGCGTACTACAGGGATACTGCCACATCGATGTTCATAGCAGCTCAATTCACAATAGCAAGACTGTGGAACCAACCCAGATGCCCTTCAATAGATGAATGGATAAAAAAAATGTGGCATTTATACACAATGGAGTATTACACAGCACTAAAAAAATGACAAAATCATGGAATTTGCAGGGAAATGGATGGCACTAGAGCAGATTATGCTTAGTGAAGCTAGCCAATCCCTAAAAAACAAATGCCAAATGTCTTCTTTGATATAATGAGAGCAACTAAGAACAGAGCAGGGAGGAAGAGCAGGAGGAAAAGATTAACATTAAACAGAGACATGAGGTGGGAGGGAGAGGTAGAGAAAAGGGAAATTGCTTGGAAATGGAAGGAGACCCTCATTGTTATACAAAATTACATATAAGAGGTTGTGAGGGGAATGGGAAAAAAAAACAAGGAGAGAAATGAATTACAGTAGATGGGGTAGAGAGAGAAGATGGGAGGGGAGGGGAGCGGGGATAGTAGAGGATAGGAAAGGTAGTAGAATACAACAGTTACTAATATGGCATTATGTAAAAATGTGGACGTGTAACCGATGTGATTCTGCAATCTGTATTTGGGATAAAAATGGGAGTTCATAACCCACTTGAATCTAATGTATAAAATATGATATGTCAAGAGCTTTGTAATGTTTTGAACAACCAATAAAAAATAAATAAAAAAAGAAAAATAAACAAACATGATATAAAATTGATATTGTAAAAGTAATGAAAACATCATGTGGTACAGCAAAGATTATTAGTTTCCTACGGCCACCACAATAAACTGACAACAAACTTAGTGACTCAAAATATGGTTAAAATATATTCTATGTAGATATATTCTAAGACCCCCCCATTGGGTCAGTGGGTGTCAGAAATCACAGGTGGTACCAAAGCCCATTATGTTTCTCCTATACATGCATGCTTACACTTAATTTCTTTTCTATCTTAACTAGTTATTACTTACTATGGTCATAACATCTGCAGTTTGTGGTACAAAAGAAAACCTGGGACAAATTTCTTTTTCCTTCTTTACAATTTCACGAATAGAAGATTTGGTTTTACTATAAGATCTTGGCCTTAACATTTATTTTTTTTGTCTTTCTTATTAAGTCCAGAACATTAGCTAGACATGATGGTGCATGCCTGTAATTTCAGGAATTAGGAAGGCTAAAACAGGAGGATCACAGGTTTGAGGCTAGCCTGGGCAACTTCATGAGTTTTCTCAAAATTAAAAGAAATTTTAAAAATTGGGGATGGGGGCTGGAGATGTAGTTCAATGGTAGAGTGCCCTTGGGTTAAATCCCCATGCCCAGTACAGGGCATGCGCTCTCTCTCTCTCTCTCTCTCTCTCTCTCTCTCTCTCACACACACACACACACACACACACACAAACACACACAAAGAAAAAAAAAAAGAACTTTCAGTTTTCACTTAAAAGAATTTAGACATTAATTCTAGTTGTTCCCTGGTATTTCACATACCTTCTTTTCACATAAATTTCTTTTTTAAAAAAAATCATCTTTATGGATTTTTTTTTTTAGCTACTTGAGTATATTTTGTAAGATGCAGAATACCTGCCTTAGGGCCCATATCTACTAATTCCATCATCTTTATCACTTATGAATCTATGTCAATTGATTCTTTCTCTCTGGTCCTGAGTCATGTTTTCCTGCTTATTTGCATGACATGATTTTTTATGCAGTGCTGGAAACAGCAAATTTTACATTGTTCAGTGCTGAATTTTTGTTATATTCCTATAAACATGACTGTGCTCTGTTCTGGAATGCAATTTGGTATCTCTTGAATCCTTTTTGTTTTTGTTGTTGTTGTTTGTTTTTTATTTTTGGCACCTGGGAGTAAACACAGGGATACTTAACCACGGAGCCACATCCCCAGCCCTTTTTATTTTTTGGGACAGACAGAGTCTTGCTAAGCTGCTCAGGCCTTGCTAAATTGCTGAGGCTGGCTTTGAACTTTCCTCCTGCCTCAGCCCCCAGGGTCACTAGGATTACAGGCATGCACACCCTGCTCTGAATCAGTTTAAAACCGTCACAGCTTACTTTTAAACTTTTTGTAGTTCAAAGATAGCCTTTATCTGAGGGCTAATTTGGTTGGCCCCATGACCAAGACATGACCCTTCTGAAATCTATCCCGTGTCCCTTAAATTATGAGGTCTCTAGCTAGCAGGAACACAAATAATTTTATGAGCATAGATTTTGTGAACCTTTCACTTTTTTTAAAAAAATCCTTAGGATTTCATTTTGTTTTGTTTTCCTCAGGGCAAACAGGGCTTTAGGAAACAGCCTAGCATGATTTATACCTTTTCTCCTCTACCAATCAGCCTTTGTCTTCAGAATGATATAAATATTGTTATCGCCTTTTTGAAAATTCACTCATTTTCCATTATATAACTGAAAATACATGTTTTGCATGCAAAAATATTTCATGTCACTAAAGAAACGCAAATTAATGCCTACAATGAAAAAACCTTAAAGCTGGTTCATTTTTAAGTTCTTCCCTAAGTTTGGCAGCACTGTGAATTGCAACTTGTTCTTGAAAAGCAGCTTTATGTGCATAGCAAGAGTCATAAAATTGATTGTATCCTTCCATTAACAACCCAGCTTTTGTTAACATGTTCTAAGGGAACTTCTAGACGTCCTCATTTTACCTTTCTGGTAAAACACAATCTAGTAAGTCTCTGGGGAGTGGGTACCTCCTTCCTCTCACCTCTGGGAGGATGACCTTGAGGGGAGCCAGTGCAGGCATCAAATTCCTCTGGTCCTAGGGGAGGGGGCTGAGGGAGCTTGAAAGATTAGGGAGAGGGAGGGAGACAGAGGGGGAAGAATACAAGAGAAGATGGAAGGAGAAATGGAGGGAAGAAAGGAAGGAAAGAAAGAAGCAGGGGGAGTCCCCTCAAAATGTGGGAGAGAACCAAAGAAGCAGTTTCTTAGGGAAAAATGTTTCATACACATTTTTACTTATATCAAAACTCTCTTTGAGGAGTAGAGAAGAGGGGAAGCAAGCTTAAGCTATGATGTTTATAATATAAGAGGTTTCACCAAATTCTGTGCTCTAACCAGAAATCACAGCAGTTTGGGTTACATGCTGAGAGAAAATTTGATGAAATGAATTATTTCCATAAAAGGGGACCAAAAAATATAGATTTCATGTTTAAAAAAAAGTTGAAAGAATTGGATTTGCTTATTCTGAAAAACAGAAAATTTAATGGGAGAAAAACATGATAACTATTTTCTAAGACTGAAAGGGCAATTACACAAACCAAAAATAGCCTTATTCGTGTTGTTTTGAAGAAAAAGTGGCATACTTTCTTTTCTTGTATAAAAGCATCCTTTTAATCATGCCTTATGTCCATCCCCAAAGCCACTGCAGGTCCTCAGTATCAGACATGGTGCCTGGCACACTTGGGGCAGCTCAATCTAATGGAAAAAACAATGAGTGTGGCATTGGGTTGGCAGTGTTAAATTTCAACTCTGTTACTAAGTGTGCTACCTTGTGGAATCTTATTTTTTAACTCTTTATGATATGTTCTTCATAAAGTAGAGATAATTCTCATTTTCTGGACAATTTTGCAGACAAATGAGAATTTGGAATGGTTGATACTGTTAGGTGTCAAGTTGTAACCTAGAAGAAACAGTAGAGCTGTTTGAATGCTTGTTACTGACTCCCTGTATCTAAAAACACCCAAGTAAATGCCTGGTAGAAATTATTTTTTAAAGGGATTTTTTTTTCCCTTTGTCTATATGTCTACATTTCACCCACAAACCTATATTTTAAAACATAGTGTTAATTCCCCTTTTAGTCACAAGATGGCACTCAAGGTTTAATCTTTGGGGAATAAAAAAATTCCTAAAAATTGCATTAGATATAATTATGTAAACCTATAAAAACAATGTTTAAATTCAGTACCCCTAAAAGGATAACACATACATTAAATGAAAGTACTCAGCATGAAATTTTCCATACACCAGGAGAAAAGGGAATCAAATTTAAGCATACTAAAAGAAAGATGACATGTTTTTGGAAGTTAAAACACATATTCACAAAATCAGACACTAAAGCAACTTAGAAATAGTATATGTTTTAGCTCCTTAATTTATAAAGACAACTACAACCAGAGTGTATTTCATAAACATAAGAAAGTTTTATATTAGTATTTCATATAGCAGATGTTAATTGTTTTTCCATGAACAAAAAGGGAAGCAACATTGTTATATAATAAACCGTGATGTTGACAAAAAAAAAAAATTCCACAAAAGGCAGATTTTTATTTGTGCATGCATGCAGTTGAATGGGCCATGATTTTACACTTACCTGAAAATTTTAAGCAAAAGTACATATTAGTAAGCAAGTAGGAAATACTTGTTTTAATTTTTAAACAAAATTTGCATTCATCAATAACCTCAGGCAAGCTCTCCTTAATCTCTTTGTGCCTAAATTTTTTTTCTGTTGGTAAACCATAAATAACATTCACTTCTAGTTTTACAGAATTTTCAAGAGGGAAGTGTCAGGAGTGGCAACTCGGTTGAAAAGGGGAGCGAGGAGCCTTCCTTGAAGCTGTCATCAGGGCGAGCCAAGCGGTGCAACTTGGAGTAGAGGTTAATTAGTTGTTTGGAGTAGAGGTTAATTAGTTGTGGCTCTGAAAGAAGTGAAGGCTATATCACAGTGGGTTACACTCAGAAGCCTGACTATCAACTCCACAGGGTGGCCAGCAGCACCTCGGGAATAAAGAGAGCCTGGCACAGTGATGGTACTTTCCCATGTTACTACTTCCTGTTCCCTCTACATCTCTGCTTATGGGCAAGAGCAATGTTCTTCTCTAAAGTTACACTGAATGTAAAACTCCACCAGAATTAGTAACTTTTCTTTAGAAAACTTGATGGCTGCCAAAACTTAGATGACTGATGCAGATTTCTCTGTTTTTGCATAAGCAATCATTAACTGTAGAGCACAACACAATTTTATATGTACATAAGCGAGAACACTCAAAAGAACAGCTTTCATTACTTTCTCTCACTATTTTTCTAGAGAAAATAAATACAATCTGCTGATTAGATTCTGGATTACATTCTTTCCTACATCTTGACAGAAAAAAAGCATTTGCAGGAAGATCCAAGAGACAGTCAAGGCACCGGGAAAGAAAAAAAAAACAGTAGAAATGAATAGCAAAAATGATTAGTTAATGAATATTTATGAACTGATTAGTATGACAATCAGTATCTGTTAATAGTAACTAAAACATGTGTAAAGTTCCATAACCTGTCTAAAATATTCAAGATAGTCATTTATATTTCTAGTTTTTATTCCATTCATCACTATACCCTAATACTCCTAAAATAGAACAATGATCTCTACATTAGAAGGGGCCTTAATAGAAGTCTACAGCTAAATTTTATTTTTCCTAAAATTAACTGCTTTCACATTTAATCTTAAGGAGAAACAGGATAAGTATGTGCCTTTCAAAAAACATTAGTTGAGTGCCTACTATTTGCCAGGCACCATGCTAAGTATGGAGAATACAAAGGTATACCGATGGCCCTGTCCTGGTCACTCACTGTGAACAGAGGAATTTCTGCACCACAGGTTTTGAAAGAGACAAGGAAAGGGCACTACAGGAAGAGAGGACAGGGGACCTGGGGATGCCTGAGCATGTCAGATACAGTTTCACAAAGAGATGTTTGAGTTGGATCTTCACGTCATGCTTGTGAAACACTTTGTTAGGAGCAAGGCAAGTGGAGGCAAAGAGAAGGATAAAGGACCCACAGGCATCATGGGTCCTACCATAAATGAGGCCATGGTGGGTGTTGTTTTCTAGCCTGACAAAATTTTCTAATCTTTGTATATTTCTGACAGATGATTTTTGTTCTCTAAAATGTTGGAAGCATGAACTTTCATCTTCCCCTCTCTGCAAGAGCTAATGTTTCTGTACCATACTGTATGGTTTTAAATGTATGATCTCATTCAAGAGATTCAGTGCACAACAACTTGGCCAGGTAGGTCACGTTATCTCCACGTAATGGATGAGGAAACAAGTTCAGGGTGGGTAGGAATTTCTCCCAGATCTGTCTGACTCCAAAGCCCATGCTCTTTCCCATGCTGCTTCCAGAGAAAAATTTTCCATCTGTAAACTGAACTATGGCCTCAGCAGAAAAGGCATGAATAATAGCACATCTTGTGAATACCTACCTTGTGCCAGACACCATTATAAGCATTTACATGTTTTAATTTTTATTTTCTTCATAGCCTCTTTGTAGGAGAAGTACACTTATTAACTGCTAACAGATTCAGCGGAAGCCCAAAGAAGTCAGAGAACTCTCTCAAGGTCACAGAGCTGGTAATTGGCAGGGCCAGAACTCAGATCCAGGCAGTCTGGCTCTAGTGCCCTGAACTTATGTACTCTATGCCCTGTCATTTAATTTAGACCAAATCCTAACTCTGGGTCACCAGCAAAGACACTGCTGAGAAACTTACCTCAGGCAGAAGGCACAAATGGGGAAGAGATGTTAGGTTCCCAAATAAGAGTAAGACAAATCTCATATTGCTTAAGAATCAGGAATTGATTGATGAGGGTAGGGGAGGACTATAGGGGAGGACAAGACAGTGACAGGAGTAAAGAAAAAAGTCTTTTTCCTTTACACTATGCAAATAAAATATTCCTAACTTGCATTTTTCTGTTTTTCTTAAACAGGAAATGTCTGTGCAAGGAAAGCATTTTCAAATATATATTAAAGCAGAGATACTCAATAGCACATACTGTGTGTACAAACAGACCTGATGACTCACTTGCATAGATTCCCCACATATTTGTCATTTAAGTCTCTATAAATTGGCCACTTCATCATACCTTGCGTATTTCGATGAACACAAAATTTGTTCTGAAAAGAAATCTAATTTCACCATTCTTTAAGTTTTTACTATACTTCTTCACATTTGCAAGTTCAAATATTTATGTCACAATAAAATGCAACTTTTAAAAACTTTATGAAAAGTTGTTTTTTTTTTTTGACTAATCACTTCCAAAATTCACAAGAAGCATCATTTGATTTAAATATATTCTCATCAACCACCAGATGGCATTAGGTGTGAGAGTTTTATTCTGACAGGGTCACTGTGCACATGATAACTTGACCTATAACTTCAAAATAATATACTTGGAAGAATGTTCTAGCACTCAAACAGCTCACAATTATTTTTGCCATATGTAGAAGTGGATGAGTAAGTTGAAAATAACATGGTCCTACTTTTTCTAAACTTTTGGGTTCTGTGGGATACTGGTGTTACATAATGAATCAGTGATCGAACAAATAAAACAAAGCAGTTCCATTAAAGGAAATAAAAAAGGAAGTCATGTCAAAACAAAATTAACCTCATATTCTAAGTAAGTGTCCTCAACTCTAAAAGAAAATTGAAATTTGTCTTTAAGGGAAAACAAAACAAAACAAAAACACTTGTTCTCATTCAAACTGTGTCTAATAAGAACTTCTCTTCTGCTTATAATTTATCCTGAAAGTAGAAAAGTATCGAATTCAAAAGCTTTCCTCTGCTTTGGCTTGAAGATAAGTTGTTGCAGAGGTCACCTAAGGAAAAAAAAAAAAAGTCCAACTAAAACATCCAATCTGAACGAGAACGTTAAATAAAGGAAAGTTTATTTTAAGAACTGCAACTTCTACACAAATTCAAAATACAGCCCATTATTTTTATAGGTCCTGTATGTCCACCTGGAAAAAAGAGAGCAGAACTCAAGATAGGGCAGAAAGGTGGGAAGGGAAGGGAAGGGAGGGGGCATGGGGTTAGCAATGAAGGTGGCATGTGATGGACATTATTATCCAAAGTACAGGTATGAAGACATGAATTGGTGTGAATATACTTTGTATACAACCAGAGATATGAAAAGTTGTGCTCTATATGTGTAATAAGAATTAAAATGCATTTTGCTCTCATATATAAAATTTAAAAATTAATTTAAAAAGAATTAAATGATAGAAAGGTCAATGAAATAAAAAGGTAAATGATAAAAGATAAATGAAATAAATTTAAAAATATCAAATCTTTCACTCCCCTGGTTTTATGTAGTATGTTTATTGAGCACCTTGAAAAAAAGACACACCAGAATACCAAATGACTCCAACCCACTCTGTGAATCCAGAGGGGGGTCTATGCTCTGGCACACCTGCCTTTAGGAGCCAAAAGTCAAAAATGGATTAAATTCCCTTCCTTAATAATGGTCTAAGATCAAGGATTCCAAAGATATCATAATAATTTATTTTTGCATTTTACTACATACTTCCTCATTGGAGTTAATGTATTTGGTTCCTAAGTGAGAAATCTTTGGAAGAAAAAAAGATGCTTGGAGCTATGAGAAGGGTGAAAATCTAATTGGTCATATATAAACAGTTTTTTGTTTTGTTTTGTTTTACTATTTCTAAGTTGCATGTTGATAAAGACATGAACAAGAGGGGGTGGGAATAAGAGAATTAAGGGGAAGGTGTTGTGAGATTTCTTCACTGTGGCTCACATAGTTTCCCCATCTTCAACAGCCAATAGAGAAAAGATGTTTTCTACCTGGGTTAATATGAAAGGGAGAAATGATACTTTATTATTGTTTTTATGCTTTTAAGTTGTTATTTCCAAGAGTTTCTTCTGATGGTTCAGCTAGATAATAGAAAGTGGAATGATGGATATTTCAAGTTAATAGAATAATACCATTCAAGGCATTTGAAATTTCTTACTTTAACTTCCATTCTTTAGGATGTCCTTTATCAGTTTTCTTCCATTTGTAATACTCTCCAATGAAATGTGGATCTCCAAGCACTGAAATTAGAGTATTAAAATAAGGAGCTATGCATAGATTCGTTTTTTTTTTTTATTAGTTGCTCAAGACTATACAATGATCTTGACAGCACAGATTCTTTAACAACTGTTAAAAGTTGAAAATAACTCATTTCTCATTAAGTCATTATGGGGCAATGATATATACCATATAGATCAAATCATATTACAATGCTCAGAAACTTTCCAAATTTCTTCCTTTTATTGGAACTTTGTAATATTCAATATTACATGAAATGAGTAGGTTGTGAACTGAAAGTTATTTTCAATATAATGACATTTGTTTATATATCATTTATGTTGTTAAATAAAATTTATGGGAGACCTTCGTTTTAGGCTGAGATCTCGCACTAGGCCCCAACAGACCAAACCAAAATGCAGTTACTCAACCCCAGTACTATGCAGTCAAACTGAAACTTTAAGGAAGAAGGAAAATTCCCAAACTGACCAGTTCCACCCACCAACCAAAACTAAAGATTACGGAACCACTCAGAAGGGACCCAATAAACCAGAACCTGCAGTGTGAATAATCAACCCACCTTTTTTCTTATCTTCTTTTCCACTTTCTGTAGTACTAGGGGATTGAACCCAGGACTTCATATATGCTAGGCAAGTGCTCTACCACTGAGCTACAGCCCTAGCCCATTTAAATTTTTGAGATAGGACCTTGCTAAATTGCCCCAGCTGGTCTCAAACTTGTGATCCCCCTGCCTCAGTCTCCTGAGTAGCTGGGATTATAGGCATGCATCACCATGCCTAGCCCAATCTTCTTTTGGCATTATTGTTCCCTTGTTCCTGTTCTAGCTGCCTTGTAAAATCAACCTGCTTGGCCATACCCCGTGGAGCACTTATTTATTCTTTAGAAGAGATGTAGTTAAAGAATCACTAACAAAAGTCAACGTGGTCATTAAATTTGCTGAAATTTTGCTTTTTGGCAATAGTAATAAAGACAGTATTAAGAGAACTCATATAGCCAGGCACAGTATCTCTCTAATCCCAGCTATAAAGGAGGCTGAGGCAGGAGGATTGTGAATTTGAGGCCAGCCTGTGTAACACTGTGAGATCTGCATATTAAATAAAAGATGTCTCATAAAAACCACAGACATTGTAGTTTAACAAGTTTCTAATTTAGCATTCAAGTTGAAAAATAAAATATTGGAGTTGGAAAGGACATTGCAGATCTTGATCTTTCACAAAGCAAGAATATCAAACATATTCATCAAGATCTGACCTTTGCCAATGACAGAAAACACTCCATTGTGTTGTTGGGAAGCTGCCCATTCTTTTGGCAGATACAATAATGAGAGCTACGATTTCCTCCCTTCATCTGAGTGCTGCAAATTACCATTGATCCTCAATCTGACCTCTGGAGCAATAATGAGTGGGCTGGTTCCTTTCCTAATAGGACACAGCCTTCTAATATTTGAGGATAGCTCTCAAGGAAGTCTCAGCTCCTTCAACTTTTTCTTAGGACATGATGTCCTAGAGACAACCATCTTCATCATTCTGATGGCAAACTTTGTTGGTGTTTCTGTTAAAATTTATGTGCAGGGCTGGGAGAGCAGCCCAGGGTTAAAACACATGCCTAGCATGCAACGAAGCCCTGGGTTCAATTCCTAGCACACACACACACACACACACACACACACACACTCCAGAAATGGATCAGGATCTTGATTTAATCTGAACAGCAAAGATGCAAGTGGAATTACTACCTCCCTTGATTTGTGTGCTATACTTATATAAAGTTGGCTTAATTTGTAGTCACATTACAATCACTGGCTTATAAGTTTGTGATTGATTATAAAGCTTATGTCTTCAATCAAATTTACATCAAATTTATTGAAAACCTAGTATGATTAAGACATTAGTAAATTTTACATGAAATATCTCACCTTGCACAAAACTCAAAGTGGATCAAGAACCTAGACATTAGAATAGAGACCTGAGTCTACTAGAAGAAAAAGTAGGCCCAATTCTCCATCATATTGGCTCACACAGACTTCCTCAACAAGACTCCTAAAGCACGAGAAGTAAAATCAAGAATCAATAAATGAGATAGCATCAAACTAAAAAGCTTCTTCACAGCAAAGGAAACAATCAAGAACATGAACAGAGACCTTACAGAATGGGAGAAAATCTTTACCACCATCACCTCAGAGCATTAATCTTTAGGATACACAAAGAACTCAGAAAACTTGATAGCAAAAAAACAAATAGCCCAATTAACAAATGGGTAAGGGAGCTAGAGACACTTCACAGAAGAAATACAAATGTCAAAAATATATGAAGAAATGCTCAACGTCTCTAGCCATTAGAGAATTGCAAATTAAAACTACACTGAGATTCCATCTCACTCCAGTCAGAATGGCAATTATCAAGAATGCAAGAAACAACAAATGTTGGTAAGTATGTGAGGGAAATTGCTGGTGGGACTGCAAATTGGTGCAACCACTTGGGAAAGCAGTATACAGATTCCTTAGAAAACTTGGAATGGAGCTACCATTGACCCAGTTATCCCACTCCTCAGCATATACCCAAAGGACTTAAAATCAGCATACTACGATAATGCAGCCACATCAATGTTTACAGCAGTTCAATTTCACAATAGCCAAGCTGTAAACATTGATGTGGCTGCGTTATCATAGTATGCTGGATTAGACAGAGGGAAATGAAGGGAATGGAGTGAGGATGGAAATTGGAAAGACAGTAGAAGTAGACATAACTTTCCCATGCTCAAGCATGAATACACAACCAGTGTAATCCCACATCATGTTCAACCACAGGAATGGACTCAAAATTGTAATGGGTTGCACTCCATATATGTATAATATGTCAAAATACACCCTACTGTCATGTATATCTAAAAACAACAAACATAAAAATTTAAAAAGAAAATTTGACTCCACATTATGTACAACCACAAGAATGGGATCCTAATTACAATAAATTATACTCCATGTATGTATCATATGTCAAAATATACTCTACTGTCATGTATATCTAAAAAGAACAAAAAAATAAATAAAAGAACAAATTTTTAAAAATGAAAAACAAAGTATAGTAGGATTTAAAAGTTAATAAAGGACCTGAATAAAAATTTCTGAAAATAGAACATACCAATGGGGGAAAAAAAAAAGAAAATTTGAACTACTGCTTATTTGAATTTAAGTTCCTATTTTAGAAGGCAGAATATCTTCAATAACCATACTTTTAAGATAATCAAATAACTTAGCAATGTTTCATCACTGTGGGCTTTCTGAAACAGAAAGGTATCTAAATAATGTCATTCCATCTTCATGTTTTCAAATAATATATGAATAAAAGTAAAAGTTGCATTCTATAATAGTCTTATGTGCAGGAATTTTCAACATGCTGTAAAAAAGATTTAAAACTGAAAAAATGATTGCAATCTTGTGTTTTTTTTTTAAACATAGCTTAGATTAAGATGTTCTAATAAAGAAAGAATTCATTAAAAAAGAAATACTGTTAATCCAAATCACATATTTATATAGACTCTATCATCCATCTATCTATCTTTTCCTTCCTTATCATTGTTCTGAGTTTATAGTTGGCCTATTGAACCAGCTAGATGCTCTTCACCAGTTTTGTCTTTATCTGGGGGCTCCTTTTTTTTCTTTTTGGTACTGGGGATTAAACCTAGGGTCACTTTACCACTGAGTCACAGTGGTAGCTGAAAGGTCTTGCTAAGTTGCTGGGGCCAGACTCAAACTTAGAGTCCTCTTGCCTCAGCCTCCCAAGTCACTGGGGTTGGTATGTACCTCACCACCTGGCTGGGGGCTTCCTTTTTAAACAATGATTAATAGTTCCTGTTAGTCTGATGACATTTGCCATCGATAGAAGAAAAGATTTAAACTGAACAGTTCTTTTCTTCTAATAAATTACATGATTTTCACCAGCAATGCTCCTATCTATTTTTAAATTTCTTTTCTTGCCTCAAACATACATATATACATATTCTTATAGACTTTACTACTTTTTATATTAATATTTGATTAGTTATTAATACTTTTAATATTAATAATAATATTCTTCTCCTTTCCATTAAAAAAGCAAATCTGAGTTCTTCAGAGTTCCTAGTGAGGGACCATAATTTCCTTTAGATAATCATAATAAGATTACGAAATGTTTACTCTGTGCTGGGCACATGTAGAGTAGGTATGTAGCAGTTACCATTTTTAAAAAATATTTATTTTTTAAGTTTTAGGTGGACACAACATTTTTATTTTACATGTATGTTGTGCTAAGGATCAAACCCAATGCCTCATGCATGATAGGCGAGTGCCCTACCTACTTACAGATGAACAAACAGACATAGAAATGTGAAGTAATATACTTTTGATGGGACTGTTCATTATGCTTTGTAAAAATTTTAAATTTACTCTCTTGTGAATGCCATCTCCTTTTGAGGTTTCTATTCAAGAATAATACATATCTTTTCTTTCAAAAAAATTTTTGGCCTTCATTTCATATTTGAATATGTATGGCAGGCAGTCTCTTCCTTATGTATTAAAAAACTCAAATGGCAAGGTCATCTTTCTTGAAGCGTCCCATCAGTTTTATTTGTTTGTTTGTTTGTTTGTTTGTTTATTCATTTATATCATTGACTCATTTTCTTCATTGCTTTCTCTCACACCTGAGTTGAAAATGCCACAGTACTTTGTATAAACTTTCATTTCAATGATTCTCATATTTTATCCCTTCACTTATCTCCCACTGCCTTCCTGTAAACTTCTCAAAGGGCTGATCACAGTGTGTGTCTTCACATCCCCACACAGTCAACTGTCTAGATACAGACGTTCAATGAATGATGCTGATTGGAGAAAATGGTGAAGGAATGAGGGCAGGGGAATGGCAGAGAAACAAAGAAGAAAGGATAAGTGAAAATTTAGTAGAAGTTGAAATTCCTTTCTACCACTTCGCACCACCTGGCTTGGGGCTTCCTTTTTTAACAAATTTTCTAGAAGTTGAAATTCCTTTCTACCACTTCTTGCCCCTATGGCGGCAGTCTGATAATCTGTGGTTGAAAAGCATCCTCTCAATTATTTCCATAAAATAGGATCATTTTCTGTTGTGCCTTCTAAGGCTTACTGGGCATTGTTTCCACTCAGGTGTGTGTTTGTGTGTTTTTTATGATGCTGGGCATCGAACCCAGCTACCCTTTGCTACTCTGGGTTTTCATGACACCCTTTCTGTCCAATATCAGTGGAAGTTGACCTGAGATTTTCTGCCTGCTGGAAGTGTCACATTCAAGGAAAATAACAGTTCCAACTTGCCTCAGTGTGTTTTATTTTCACAAATACTGTCTTATTCTAATCATGGAGCAAATTACAGCAGGGTGGCATGCTTTTGTCCATCAGGAGAAGTGGAAGATGAGGAGCACAGAGTTGAGAGACTATCCTGAACTCACGCATCTGTTTGTGGCCAACTAGGACAGGGCTGAGTTGCTAACTTGTGACATCATACTCTTCCCAGCAGAACCTTCCCAGTCTGCATTGCAGTCACCTTGGGAGCTTTAAAAAACGACGACTGCCTGGTACTTCTCCCAGAGATCCTAATGGAATTGGTATGGGGTGTGCCCTTTATGTCGGAATTTTTACAAGCTCCTCAGGTGGTTCTAATGAGCAGTCAAGCCTAGAACCACTGCACTGGAAACAGACTGCCTCTTGCACCTAAAGGCATTTGGGAGACACCTGCCCTCACTGCAGACTCAAACACTCAAAGTTAACGAAAGACTCCTAGGGTGAAGGCAAGCATCCCCCTGATGCTCCAGGCCGTTTGGTTTGTCTTGATGACGGCAAACAAACTTTGGGATGCCTACATTCAATATTACAGATCACACTTGTCTGAGGGAATTCTTTTCCCTAACATAAACATTTCCTTATGGAGATCATATTCTGTAGTTAAGGAGCTGTTGCCCACAACCATATGTATTGGTTTGTTCTCTGCCACACCTTTTATTAGCCATTCCATAGTGATGGACAGAGAACAGTGGGTCATTGTTTCACTTCCCTATATGAGTGCCTATGATTATGAACAAAAAAATTATAATTATTGATAAAAGTTTTGCCTATACTGCAGAGATGAATTTAAATCTCATACTATACAGAGATAACTTGCTGTCATAAAGACAGTGTAGTGTGATAGAGTAACACATGAGGAGTCAAAGGATATGGCTCCAGTATTTGGACCACAGCCTTCTTAATTAAGAATAGGCACATTTATTGAGCACCAAGTGCTAGTCGTGTTGTAAATGTTTCAACCCTATGAGGTATGTGCTGTGATTATTCTCACTTTGTAGATGAGGGAACATGGACACAGAGAGTGGGAAACTTACCCAAAGTCATACAGCTAGTAAACTGCAAAGCCAGGATTAAACCCTGGCAGTCTGGCTCCAGAATTTACCTTCCTTACCAAAATATGGTATTCTCCCTCCCCTGTATGATCTTAGTTAAATTGCTTAGCTTCTCCTGGTCTTGGTTTTCTGTAAAACAGGCCAATAATAATAATAATAATAATAATAATAATGCCTAACTCATAGGGTTGATATACCACATGCATGCCATATATGTGTTTGATGAATACTGCCTGGATAAATGAATTAACCGATGATATGCTGGAGTGATTCAAAACTTAATTTAGGTGGGCACATTTTATAAACTGTGTTATGCCAGAACAAACTTATTATGGCATCCATGACTATGCAGGTATTTGTGGCACAAAGGTATGGGAAAGTGTTAATCCCCCAAATAAAAATATAACTACTCATCATTCATAAAACATACAGCTCTTAAAAGGATACACAAGAGTTTAATAATCTTACCATTGACAAGAATATAACTGTAGAAAATGAAGTTATTAGAAGTCTCCCTTTCATTTCTGAGTCATTGAAGAAGCATTCTATAATCTACGAGCTTCATCTTTATTATTGCCAGGAAATTAGGCCATTAAAAAAGATAGTGTTGGATCTCATCCAGCTGAACTATCAAAAGACAAAATGGCCAGCAGCACATGTAAAGTTTACATTTAATTTTTTTTAATTAAGTGCTGGTTATTATTAAAGGTGAACCCTTGAAACACTCTTATAACAATTCCATGGGGCAAGAAGAGGCAGAGTGGCTGAAATCTTGCACCAAGTGCTAGATTTAAAGTCTCAGAAATTCTTCTGGGCTAGCAACAACCATTACCAGCTATTGTCTTCACAGTGAGGGTTGGATTACGTAGTTGGTTAGTGAAAGATGTAGAAACAACAAAATTAAAAATCTGGGGATCAAACTCCTTGAGGGAGAAACTGCACTTTTCAATTATTCTTTATTGCAAGACAATCATTCCCGAATCTCCTTAAGGCATGGCATGTGCTTCTATCATTTTTTTCTCTAGCAGTTTAGAGTTTCTAAGTGCCCTATATATTTATGTGTTATTCTATAAAGTAGCATCCTGTAACAGTTTGTTTTTTGATTGAAGGAATTTGACTTGGAGTCATTCCCTGGAGTGCATCAACAAATGTCTCTTACCACCATGTTTGTGCCACTAAGTGGCTTTTGCCCCTAAAATGCATCTCTCTCCTCAGTGTCTCATGTGTAGTAGGTACTCAAATATGTTTGATGAATTGACTAAGCAAATATGTTTGATGAATTGACCACAAGTCTTTGAAATTAAACATTCATGTATTCTAGTACCAGAAATAATAATAAAAAACTCTTTATACTGAGAGAGTTGCAAAAATCTGTTTATCTTAAAGAGCCAGGGCTTAAGGTATAGCTCAGTGGCATAGCATTTGCTTACAGTGTTCAGGGTCCTAGGTTTTATACCCAGTATAACAATATAAAAAGATGCTAATTTTGGAATGGAGACGTAGTTCAGTGATAGAGTGCTTACCTAGCCTGTGCAAGGCCCAAACACAATAATAATAATAATAATAATAATAATAATAATAATAATAATATATTTTTAAAGCACCTTAAATTATTTTCCACCACTAATCTATTAGTAAGTGAGGATGGTAATAGGTAATGAATAATCACAAAATAATTAGTAACCAACCTTTTGAAAGAATATGTGATTTCTTAAAAAATATGTATCTCACTTTTGGGGGTATTTACTCATTTTAATACTATTTTTTGTTCTAATTCTAAATCTAACAACTTTTTGTAATAGTTAGGAAACTGTCACGATGATGAGATGAAATATTAAAGAGACTCCAGATTAAGGCAGTGCTCATGGGGTGGAGCTGAGTAGAAGCATTCATAATATTCTAAGATAAATCAGTCAATAAGGTTTAATGAGAGAGACTGAGAGGAATAAAAACAGATTACGGTTTTGGTAAGATAATATAAAAACAGTGATCTCCTACTGACCAAGAGAGGAATTCAGAAGACATAATAGGGAGTGGGGCAAGAGAATGAATTTACTTTGGGACATATTAAATATGATCTGCTCATAATGCATGTAGATGAGATGTCCAATGAACAGTTGTAAATATGCATGTAGAATTCAGAAGAGGGCTCTGCTTGAGATGTGGCTTTAGGCTACTGCAAAACATGGCAGTAGAAGAGGTGTTTCAGAGAGAAGGTAGAAAACATTGAAAAAAAGAAGTTATTTTTTAAGGAAAAGGGCAGAGGAGTGCTCAAAAGAAGAAAATCATGGTTGTATGGTATCATATAAAGCCAGGAGAACATAGCTGATGAGAGTTTGAGAGATGGACTAAAAGTTCCCCCTGAATCTTAGGAAGTCACTCTACTAGCTTCAGAATGCACCATCATGTCAGTAGGATGGCTCAGGCAAATTCTTAACCCACTTAGATCCAAATAATGAAACAGTTATCTAAGAATCCAGTGAAATGGAACTGGAAAGGTGTCCAGCTCTTGCATTCTGTCTTTTTGTTCTGTATGTGTGATGATAACAGCTGATTTTTCCTCTTAGACTGATATAATCAAACACCCCTAGGTTCTTACGTTTTTCTCTCTGAATTTCTACTTAATTCTTCCTCTGGCTTAGAGGATAATTGTGTTTAGAATTTTAAAGTCTCCTCCTGCTGCAAAGCTTTCTTTCTGGGGTGAAGGGAGTTAGATAAACCTCATAAAATTAAGAACTTCGTCTTCTATTCTTCCAATTGCCTATCTTTCCTTCTTGGCTTTTAATCAGACTTTAGTTCAGGGCTCCACACAAAAGAGGAACTAAATTAATAGTTGTTGAATGAATAGTATATAGATCTAGCAGACAAGTTTACTGCTCTTACATAGCAGATATGTTGCAATTAGCCTTTGAAATCAAGACAAGCTGAGAATAATGAACAAATGAATGTACACCAAAAGGATAGAGGATAAGGCAAGATCACCTTACGTGGAGCTCTGTAGGATTCTGTCGCTTTGGATGTGGCTATTCTAGACCATGTCTTGTAGTAATCATTAAATGAGATGGATTTAATTGATCTGAAAATATAAATAAAAATCAGACAATGAGTAGTTTGTAAATTTGCTTTTCAAAATTTATCAGAGTGGGGGCTGGGGTTGTGGCTCAGAGGAATAGTGCTCGCCTAGCATGCGTGAGGCTCTGGGTTCGATTCTCAGCACCACATAAAAATAAAATAAAGGTATTGTGTCCACCTACAACTAAAAAATAAATATTTTTTAAAACTTTTTATCAGAGTGGATCATTCAGATAATATCTTGTCATAAGACATTGGACTGATATGCAAATTCTAACAAGCAATTCTCTTTTTTAAAAAAATATTTTTTTGATTGTTGTTGGACACATGCCTTTATTTTATTTATTTTTATGTGGTGCTGAGGATCGAACCCAGTGCCTCGCACATGCTAGGCAAGCACTCTACCACTGAGCCACAACCCTAGTCCCTCTAACAAGCAATTCTAATATGTAAATCTAACAGATGAATTTCACCCTCAGATGAATACAAATAACAGAAAAGAAAATTGTCCAAATCATTTTTCATTAATGAACGTAAGTGTGCACCCATCTGAATAAAAAGAAAAATATAAGTTTATGACCTCTATCTTACATCTAACAATAAAAGAGAACTTTAAGCAAAGTATTATTCCTGTACATTTTCTCACTCTGCAGTAAACAAATTTCTTGCATTTTATGTCAAATTTCAGTAAAATCACCTTTATTTCCTCCTTCTTAATGAAGAGAGAATAAAAAACAATAGGATTTTAGTTTTATTTTTACAGTCTGGTAATTTTCAAAAAAAGGAAAAAACCTAACTCTTTTTTAATCCTTCTGCCTGTACTTTTCCTTCCTTTTGTCAATATTACTATGTGCTAATAGGTGGGCAAAGATCATAATATAGTATTAAATGGGCACTGCAAAACAGTCTCTTTTTTTTTTATTGTTGGTTGTTCAAAACATTACATAGTTCTTGATATATCATCTTTCACACTTTTCTTCAAGTGGGTTATGAACTCCCATTTTTAGCCCATATACAGATTGCAGAATCACATCAATTACACATCCATTGATTTACATATTGCCATACTAGTGACTGTCGTGTTCTGCTACCTTTCCTATCCTCTACTATCCCCCCTCCCCTCCCCTCCCCTCCCCTCTTCTCTCTCTACCCCCTCTACTGACCTTCATTTCTCCNTGAAACTTGGAAAAGATAAATTAATCATTACTATTATTACTTCCAGAGCTGCATGCTGTGATTTACCCCACTAAATGATATACTAAACTAACATTAATTTGCCAATGAAATGTTTCAGCATTTAGCAACAGAGGTAACAAAATGAAAGGCTGCATTATATCTCCTGCGTGGAAAAGCTTGTGATCAATTTTCTGTCACAGATCATTTAGCAGACAACAATGACCCAAGAGGAAGGAAACTGTCAACACACTGTCTCGTGAAAAAAAAATACACCATCTTCAGGCACAATCGTCTCCGTTGTTTTTAGTCTGTTTGAAGACGACCCATGACCTTCTCCCTTCCCCAGGGTGTACTGTTCAATTTCAACTGTTAGCCTTCAGAGGCTTTTTTTCCCTTTTCTTCTAGAATAATTAAAAATATTTCGCTAAAAGGTATAACAGTAGTTAGTTTGAACATAGAAAACAGAATATCTTAAACATTTGGAAATATTTGCATTTTCTTTTTTTTTTTTTTCTGCCCCTGTTCCCCCTGCATTTTCAATTTTAGTGGAAATAGCCCCTTAAAATAGGGGAACAGTAACTGTATTTTCCTATTATTCAGATAAACTACTAAGCTTACAAGGATATACACAGCACAAAATACTCATGTGTTTATAGTTTCAACCAATAACAGGAATTTATTGAATATTATCATTGACAGTATAACTGCAAAAAAGTAGAAGCCATAATTTTGAATTGACCATTAAAGCCTCCTATCTTGCTGGGAAAATAAGATGGAGTAGTGAACAGACGTTTTCTATATTAGCACAATAAAGTGTTAGAAGGTTTGACCCAGATATTTGGAGAAGACAATGCATGAACTCTTGAGCAGTGGAAATAACAAAGAAGTTAGAGGAGGGAGGTTTTGTTGTGACTCCATCAGGGCAAAAGTCATTTGGAGTATGGATCTAGAAAACAGTAAGAAGGAGGCATCTTCGGCCAGGGAAACAAGGTGTACAGAGGATGTTGGGGCGGGGGAGGGGGAGATGAGAGAGAGAAGACAACTGACTATTGTGCAGCATTCAAATTTGAAGTAGTTGGAGTTTCATAAAAATAAGTGAAATGGGGCAGTGCAGGATCCTCAAATTTTATGCAGAGAATGGTTTAGAGCAGATTCAGGTTTTGGGGTTTTTTGTTTGTTTGTTTAGTACTGGGGGCTAAGCCCATAGGCACTGACTCAGTTGCCCAGGATGGCCTTGAACTTGCAATTCTCCTTCCTTAGCCTCCTGAATCACTGGGATTTCAGGAGTCCATACCACTGCACCCAACCTAATTCAGTCATCTTGATTCATAGGTAACAGAGAGCCACCACCAGTAGTTCTCGAATAGGCAAGTAAATGATGAAATCAATTTCAGAGCAACGTTTTCCTCTGGGGGTAGTACACCAAGTGGATTAATATAAGGTAGACTAAATGCAGGGCAGAATAGGAAACAGAAAAACACATTCATTTAGAAAACAAATTCACTAATTTAGGCATGAGATAACTGAGAGCTAATAGAATGGGAGTAAAGGCTAGGAGGAGGAGGAGATGAATCTTAAGATAATAATGCAGAGGAATCTACTCACTGGTTACCTAACAGCATGAAAGGTAAAGGAATGTTAGGGTCAAATACGCTAAAGCCCAGAAAACTAGTTTTACACCAAGAGAAACTGAAGTAAAATATGAGTTTAATTTTAGACATGGGCTTTAGGTGACGAGAGCATAGACGGATAAGTCAAAATGACCGTTAGGACTGTGAATGAGAAATTGGAAATGGAAAACAGGGATTTGGGTCAAATCAGCATAAAGGTTGATGGATGAAGCCATTAGGGGAAACAACCTCCGAAAGACTTAAGTAAGTGTTCAGAAAAGAAAGAACAGAAACCAGCTCATAGTTAAAAGGAGCCGGTGAAGGAACCAGAAAGGTTCATTAAGAGAGGAAGAAAACAATGGCAGTGCTATTTCGTGCAAGCAATTGCCCCAGCTACAACCACAGCCTAATGGCTGAACCTCTGGTTGGAACTTTCCTCTCTCTCATGCCCCCAGTCTTTGGTATCATGGTTGAGAGCAGGGTCTGTGGTCAGCTGAGCTGTGTTAATACCCTCTGGCACCACTACTTATTAGTAGTGCGAATCTAAGCAAGTTACCTAGTCTCTCCAAACCTGTTTCCTCATCTATAAAAGTAAGAGATAGAACTTTCTCAAGTGGGTGTTGCCAACATTCAATGAAATCATGCATGAGCAGGGCCAAGTTTAACAGCTCTTCAGTACTTGGTGCCGGCTGGTCTCAATTGCCTTTGATAAGGGCACCGTCATTTCTCTCCTGCTAACTCTAGACAGCTTCCTCAACATCTCTCCCTATTCCAGGTTGTTAGGCCTCACTGCAAAACCACATTTGTTTATCTAATTCTATAGGATAAAGTCTGAATACTTACAGGTTGGAATCTGAGCATTTCCAGTCTTTTCTTTTACTAGTCTTATCCCTATGTCCAGAGGCTCCATCACATGGAATTTCCTGCAGATCCTGAGGATACCTAATACCACACTTCTATTTTTGTGCAAGCTTTTCTATTTAGACACTCTTTTCCTCTATCTGCTTGTTAAATTCTTATTCAACAAGGTTTGAGTCCAATTAACAGATTCTGTAAGTGAAGGTTGATCTTATAGTGGACCCTGGTTGCCTCCTCAATAGCTAATTCATTCTTCCCACTTTATGTAGAATCCATGCATTCTGGTGAGACTGGCCCATTCCACATGAGAGCGCAAGGAGTTCAGGTACTGTCTGATCATAATGCCTATTTCAGGGATAGTAACTTGACTTAAAAAGATTGAATTAGAGCAAGGTTTATTGTAGCTTTCTAGAACAATATATCTTGATATTGGGGATGTGTCAATCCTTTTTGTTCTTTAAGATTGCCTTGCTACTCTAAATCCTTTGCATTTCAAGATGTATTTTGGAGTCAGCTTATAAATTTCCAGAAAAAAAACCCTGCTGATTTTTTTATTATGTTGAATTGAATCTATAAATTAATTTTGAAGAACTGACATAATAATAATATTTAGTCTTTCCCAAGAAACAAATGGTGACTATTTCATTCTATTCCTTTAGGTCTTTTACTATTTCTCTCAGAAATAGTTTATGATTTTCAGTATAGGTATCTTGTGCATCTTTTGTTATGTTTTGATACTGTTATAAATTACATTTAAAATCTTTCATTTTCTATTTGTCCATTGTGAACATGTAGAAATACAGTTAATTTTTTTCTCTTGCAAAAATTAAACTTGGAGCCTTGTGAATGGTAGGCAAGTGCACTAACACTGAGCTACATCCCAAGTCCCTGATTTTTAAATATTCATCCTGGATCCAGAGACCTTGCTAAACTTCTTAATTTCCAAGTTTTGTATATTCATTTGGATTTTACGATATATATAATCATATTACCCATGAAAAAAATTATTTGCAGCAGTCCCCCTTTTCCATAGTTTTATTCTCTGCAGTTTTAGTTACCCATAGTCAACTGTGGGGTAAAAATATTAAATGGAAAATTTCAGAAATAAAAAATTCCAAAGTTTTGAATTGCACAGATTTTGAGTAGCATGATAAAATCTTGTGCCATTTAGCTTCATCCACCTTGGAGATGAATTGTCTCTTTGTCCAGTGTATCCATGCTATATATACTACCTGCCCATTAGTCATTTAATAGCCATTTTGGTTGTCAGATTGACTGTCACAGTATAGTAGTACTTGTGTTCAAGTAACCTTTACATAATAACTTAATGCTATGTCACAATGCCTATAGCATTGCCCTCACTTCATCTTAACATATAGGCATTGTATCATCTCATAAGAAGCAGCATAGGTATAGTAAAATAAGAAATTTTGAAAGATAGAGCACACACATAATTTTTATTGTAGTATATTATCATAATGGTTCTATTTTCTTACTAGTTACTATTGCTAATCTCCTAGTGTGCTTAATTTATAAATTAAACTTTATCATACAGATATATAGGAAAAACAGAAAAAAATATAGTTTGGTATTATCTGCAGTTTCAGCATCCCTGGGGCTATTAGAATGAATCTCTGGGATGAAGAGGGATTATTGTTTTTAGCATCTGTCTGTCTCATTTTCTTCTTGGTTATCTAGCAACCAATCCTCCTCTCACTTTCCCTCTTTGGCTTTGTATGTCAGCTCCTCACACTAACACCTTGATTGCCCCTGGCATTCATGATTCATTTTTACTTTTTATTTGAGACATCAACAAGCCTTCCTGTGGGCCAGGTATTGGAAATGTGCTTGCTCATTATCCATGCTTTTGCATGTGCTACTCCCTCTGCCTAGCAAGCCCTGCTTCTGTGGTCTACAGATGATTTCCTAGTCCACCTTTAGAAATCACCTCTGGCATCACCTCCTTCTGCAAGCTGTCCTTTACATGCTCTTCTCCCAACCCCTGCTAAGACTTCGGAAGATATTTCTTCCTCTGCACTCTTCCAGTATCTTGATCTTACCTCTGTCATTGCACTTATCATATAGTGTTTATGCAACTGAACAATAAACAGGCATGGACCAAGAAAATGTTACATTGCAATATTTCAAAGAGATGGTTTGAGAGATAAAAAACTTGTTTTAAATAGTGAAGGTTTCTAGAGAAAGCTTAGAAAAAATGAAAGCCACAGGGAAAGAAGTTTCTGCTAATTAGTTTAAATGTGGTTCACTCTGACCTTAGCATTCCTCAAATTCCTCCCTAGCCATGATCCTGATATTTGCCTTGTGGCCTTCCAACTGCATCCTTTGGTGGAACATGCTTCATATATTTGTCCTGTGGGACACAAAATCAGCCTAGCTCCCTGTATTTTCTTCTCTTCAGAAGCCGTCTTTATCCTTGAGTATAAATCTCATGAAGTTAGTATCACATGTTACTTGGGGCATTTCCCCAATGCTGGGGCACAATGCCTTGGCATAGAATATATGCTCAGTAAATGCATTTTAAATATATGCATAAGTAGCTGTTCTCCCATGTATGAAAACCTGCTCTATGAACTGTGGATGGTATCCCATGGGGAAACATCCCAGATGACTAGCACAAGTTCAAGTCACCTTCAATTACTGAACATTAACTGATTTCCCCTGATTATATTCTACCCAGCTGACCAGACTTCACCTGAGTTTTATTATGTCTTTTGTAAACAGTGTTTTAATTGTCTGGCTATGCTTCTGGAATATGTTTCTATATTCAGATCAGTTCTTCCAGTTCATGAAGTAATGAGAAGTTCTAAGCCTATGGTGTTAGAACACTACAATGCTAACAGCAGCATCTCCAAATAATCTCTGAAGGACATCATTGTGAATACACTATTTTAAAACTAAAAACTAGATACAGATTAGCTCAATTTAAGAACAGATGTACTTCCAAGTTTGGTGGGACATGCCTGTAATCCCACAATTTGGGAGGCGAGACAAGAGGATTGCAAGTTCAAGATCAGCCTCAGCAACTTAGCAAGGCCCTATGGAACTTAGCAAGACCCTGTCTCAAAATAAAAAATAAAAAGGGCTGGGGATGTGGCTCAGTGGCAAATTGCCCTGGGTTAAATTTCCAGTACCAAAAAAAAAAAAAAAAAAGTACCACAGGCAAATGTTGGAATTCATGAATACATAACAAATTGCATCCTGATATACACCAGGAGTGTAGAATATCTGAAATCTAGATTATTGCTCTGAGTTTTGCCTAAGGTCTTCTCTAGAGAGTTCGGGATGGCACAAGACCTAATTCTGGTGTCATTTATCCTTGGTTTAGTTCAGAGAATCTACTGAAGCTTGATCACAGAAGGCTTTCAGGTCTGTTCCTACTGCTTTATTAGTTAATGTTGACACTGTATCTTTATGCACTGAAAATAACTATACTACATATAGAAAATGACTTTTTTATGTTCCGGGGGACTTCAGTGTTTTACAGATGATAAAATAGTGTTTGTGCACTGGACTATAGGTCTATTCTGTGTGGATAATTGAATGCTCTGGACCACATTGACATATTTAAGGGACAGCTATGCCTCTACTGAATTCCAACCTAGTGCACTGTTCACTCACTAGATTATACATTATCTTCCTGCAAGTTTCCAACACTGTTGCATAAACAGAAGGCCCTTAAGTTGCCTAATTTCCCTCTTATTTAGAGCCAGTGAAGGAGCTAAATCAAGCACTGTTTCAACACTAGCTAAGTGGCTGTTTTCTACTTCTGATCCGTTAACAAGGTAAAGTGGGTGGAAATTCACAGGAAAGCAAAAGCTGCAGAATTGTATCTGAGCTTCTGCCTATACCCGTTGAGGTGCTCACCATAAAATTGGTGTCACATTATCAGGTTATCTCCAAAAGGTACAATGGCCTCAACCCTATCACTATTTTCCTATAAACATAATCTTCTCCTAAATTTCTTAAAGTTTTATGGTTTACAATGATTTGTGCTCATTCTGTTGTCAACAAAACCTTTTCTTTTTCAAAATTAAAAATAGAATAATATTTTTATTACTTATAATAATAATTTAATATTTATAATATTCAGTTCATATAATTACATTTAATTTAAATTCAATAGAAAGAATTCAATAATTTCCACATTCTTCCTGAACATATTTTTTAAAAGCAAACACATAAGGTAAAAGCAACACCTAACTACTCCCTTTTCCAAGTTAAAAATAATTAAAATTTAGTGATTATAGAAAATATAAGCAGTTTAAATCAATTTTCCTTTTGGTAAATAAATGGACAGAGAAGTATACAATGAAAAGCTTACCTGACCAATTTATCTTGGTCTTGAGATAACTGCATGTCATCATCCTTCACTGTAAAGAAAAAGGTGAAAGGATTCTGGTTTATTTGGAGATTGAATATATGGCTTTATGTGCACTCTTTCCGAAGTCTCAATAAAGTGCTAATAAAGGAATAAAAAATAAGGCATAAAAAATCTCAAGAAGCTCAAAAGAAAAATAACAAGAAAAATCTTCAAGATGGAAAGAAGATGTCAAGTGGTAAATAACTATCTTTAAAATTTGATAACTATCTGTATGATGAGGGGATGCCAATAAAAAGCAAGTGAAATTGGACTTCAGAATTTAAGAAGTAACTCGGGAACTGAAGCTACCTGCTAACTCTGAAAGGAGGAGTGAAAGACAGAGCACAGCCTCTTCATCCTTTGGTACCAGATGACCCTGCTCCAGGCATGATAGGAAATTTCCAGTCTCTGGAGAAGACACCTCTAGAGCAAGGGAACTCAGGACTGGCAGATACTAAACACAGAGTGGGAGTATGGTAAGGGATAGAAAACCAGGGAAAATAAGATAATTCATACTGAACAGCAAGATCCTGACCCTTTTCCTGTCCATCTCTCAGAGTATAAGCACCTCTCTCTATTGCCACAGACTGGAAGATCTCTCTCAGGAAAAATAATCAAGCCTAAGTAAATGGTCAGATTCTTCCTGAATAACAGCTAGATGATGAAACAAAACCATCAACAAACCTAGTTTATATGCAGAACTTCCAATCTTTTAAATAGACCATTCATCCCCCCAAACAAAAGCCAAAGGTTTTCTCTGATAAGCGGATGTTGATCCATAGTGAGGCAGGGGAGTAGGGAAGAATGAAGGAACTTTGGTTTGTGTAGAGGGGAATGAGGGGAGGGATGGGATTGTGGGGATGGGAAGGACAGTAGAAAGAGACAGACATTGTTACATGTAATCATATACATGTATGATTACACTAGTGGAGTGACTCTGACCATGTACAGCCAGAGGAATAAGAAGTTGGTCTCCATTTGTGTACTATATGTCAAAATGCATTCGACAGTAAAATTAATTAATTTAAAAAATAAATAGACCATTCATTATATGTTCATCATATGA
Organism: Marmota marmota marmota; assembly: GCF_001458135.2. Lineage (NCBI taxonomy): Eukaryota > Metazoa > Chordata > Mammalia > Rodentia > Sciuridae > Marmota > Marmota marmota. The sequence goes on from NW_026000082.1 coordinate 2,885,602, forward strand.
ATGGACAAATTCTCACAAATTTGTTTCCTGAGTGCCCAACCTGACACGCTTTGTGGATAACTAAGTCTCAGTGTAACCTATATAAGCACAGACACCCCCTTGGCCAGTGGCTCATTTTCTATCAGGAAAGTGGGTCCGCCAGAGGCATGACTCCAGTGCTGAATAAAGGCTGTGCTGCTCTGTGAAGTTTGCACCTGGCTCTGTCATTTTGTGCTAACAATTTTAAGAACTAAAGAATCAGATCAATAGATCTAATGTCCCAATCATAGGAGCTATAAGAGGAGACAAAAGAGAAAATTGGGGGGGGGGGCAAGGAATTACAAGAGAACTTTCTGGAACTGAAAGATAATATTTTGATATTTCAATAGCTTATCAAATGCCCTGTACAGTGAATGGAAGGAGGGGGGAACAGCAAAAAATATAACTAAGTAACATTGTCAAGAAATTTTCAATCACTGGTAATAAAAGATTTTAAAAGCTTCCAGAAATCAAGAATTATGTGTGAAGAACTGGATAACTGAATAACATCATATTTCACAAAAGGAACCCTAGAAAGTAAAAGAGAATAGTGTTTCTACATTTTTGAAAGAAAGTTATTTCCAAACTAAAAGGCAGCCGAACCATGAGCATATAAGAGTAGAATAATCACAGAAAATAATGGAAAATTATATTTAGACCTTGTGTAGCAGGAAGTTCCTGAAGAGTGTCCTCCGAGAAAATGAAGGAACACACCAACCAAAGGAAAATGAGGCATCGAACAAGATCTCCAACCCAGAAGGCAGACAAAAGGAACATTCCAGCACACCTGCCGGAAAACTGCCAATTTGAAATTAAAAGAGGATGAGATATTCCAGGAAGGGAGTGGGGAAAGTGGAACAGATCCAACATTGATTGACTCCCTGGGAGTCTTTTCACATCTTGGTTAGAAAGTTTAGGGGAAGAATAGAGGGAAGATTTATAAAAAACAGAGAATGAAAAATCAAACCATGTGTAAAAGAAAAGAAAGAGCTTCATTCATGGCTTATTTGTGATGAATATTTAGTCATATTAATGTAACCAAACTATTTTAGGAGGAAGAGACAGAGGAAATGTGGGAGAGAATGGCAGCATAATAGACAAATCTTTCTATTTCATAAGACCACATCTATAAATAATATCTAACATTGAAAACTTCAGAAATATTAGCACAGAGTAAGCCTAGAAATGTAGTGGTCAGTGCTGGAACAATTGTGCTGAGCAGTCACTGCCTCTGGGGGGCAGCACTCAAGGATAAAATATGTGAGCTTCTGAGGTTCGCTTTCTTTCAGAAGAATCGATTCCTATTATATGTTCCCCAAAGCTATAAACATATACTTCTTTGATAGAAAATAGATATTGAACATTTTTAGCTATAGAGACTTTGCTAAAATGTTCCTGGTCTATCTGGTGCACTAAAATACAAACAGGGAAAAAGAAGTGTGTAGAAGTGTATAGTCACAGCAAATAGACCCATATGCTACCACCCTGTTAAAAACAGGTTTTCTGTATCTCATGATAGCTGTAAGTAACAGGACATTTGTAAAACTACTGTAATCATTGGTTCTGAACGACAGTGTTAAAACTCATGTTCTTTAGCGAGAGAGCAGTGCTACTGGACTGTTTCTTTTCTCTGGACATCCAGGTGGATAGGCATTCCTACATCTAACAACAAGAACAAAAAAATTATATGTACTCATTCTAAAAATCAAAACAAAAACAAAAAACAAAACAGAACTAAAACCTTATGAGACATTACTTGCCTCATTTGTAGAGGCAATTTTCTTTGCCCTGTTGTTAAGAAGATTTTAAGGGCTGGGGATGTGGCTCAAGCGGTAGCGCGCTCGCCTGGCATGCATGCATGCAGCCCAGGTTCGATCCTCAGCACCACATACAAAGATGTTGTGTCCGCCGATAATTAAAAAATAAATATTAAAAAAAATTCTCTCTCTCTCACACTCTCTCTTTTTTAAAAATAGTGAAATAATTTGGAATTTGAGCTGGAAAAGAATCAAATGCTCATCACAACGTTTTCCTAGCCATAAGCAGAACAGAATTTATTTGCATAAATATTAGGTTCTTAAAAGTTTAATGTAAATTAAAGCATTATATTCTCCATAATATTTCTATAATTCCCTTTATCCTAGTATTGACTCATCTGCTAGTTATTGCATTACAGGTTACTTAGACAAGTGTCTGAAACTTATTAAGAGAGATTTTCTTTATTTGTCAAAAGCTATAGGAATATACCTGGCTAAGAAAAAAGAATCTCAGGTTTAGCTACCATTATTCAGTTTACCCTCATATTTTCCTTCAACCAAAGATTTTAAAAATTCTTTAAACCTTATGTTTTTTAAAAAAAATTTTTGTAGTTGTAGATGGACAGCATACCTTATTTTATTTGTTTATTTTTATGTGGTGCTGAGGATTGAACCCAGTGCCTCACATGTGCAAGGCAAGTGCTCTGCCACTAAGCTATAGCCCCAGCCCTAAACCTTATGTTTTAAAATAGCAAAACAACCTTGGCAAACAGAAAACAAATAGCCATTTGACCATATAAGCACACACAAATCACAATTCACAAGAACAAAGTTTTAAAAATCCATAGAGGTCAAATAAAATTCTTTTGTAACAAATTGGGAAGAAACAATACTCAGAATCTAGAAGGCAAAGTTGCCATGCATTCTCTCCTTACAGACCTTCCCTCTCCAAGTTTTTGTAACCTGACTAAAGTATAAGTCTGAAGGTACTTGAAAGGCCTCCATGCTCAACTCTTAAAACCAAGTAAGAACTTCTTTGATGACACCCCTGAGAAACAATCATGTAACTACTAAATAAACACCAGTTATAAAAGAAAAGCATTAGTGATAGGAGATCTGTCTCTGACCTTGTCCACTATTTTAAGTTACTTGAATTGTTAAGAGAATTCTTCTTCATGTTCAGCCAGCTGGGAGCTGATGGACTTTACCATGAAGGATTGGCAACTACAATGGTATTTACTTCTAGGAAAGATCAGTTAGGTACCCAACTGGCTATATAACTTATTGTGCAAAGTGGTTACTGCAAGGGAAAAGGAGTACTAGAAATCATTGCTGAAGAAAATGTGTATGTTTAGCCAATGGAAGAAAGAAAATCAAAGTCAATGATAAAGCTGTTTTCAAATTTTTGAAGAGAAGTACAGAAAAAGAGATTTCTTCTCTGTTGCTCTGAAAACCGAAGTAGGACTACATTGAAGTTAGAATTCTGTCATATTTCCTATCCCTTCTATATTGTAGTCACTGAAGTCCAGAATTTACAGGTTTGGCCCAGCCCCATGTCAAAATATATCTGGAACACACTGGGGATTTTTTCCCCTCGTAATCTGATGTGATTCTGCAATCTGTGTATGGGGTGAAGGTGGGAGTTCATAACCCACTTGAATCAAAGTGTGGAATATGATATGTCAAGAAATTTGTAATGTTTTGAACAACCCACAATAAAAAATTTAAAAAAAAAAAAAAGAAAGTACTAAATAAATGATGAAGTAAAATCTGGATCTAAGTTCATGCCTTTTTTTTCTCACTCATTCTACAAAATTTTTATGCAATACCTCCTGTCAGACACTACACCAGGCTCCGAGGATAGAGTTCTACTCTATAATTAATGACTATCAAGATGACACAATCAATTAGCTGCATCTTGTTTCTTGTTTACACAATTAACTATCTGTTCCAGTTTTGTGTCATTTAAAACTGTGACAATAGTTCTTCCTATGCTTTCCCTAGATCTCTGTACTGGTATTTTAAATATGTAACATGAGAAAGGATTCTACTAATATTCTAGTAGACCATTTCCCCAGAGGTTACAAGTAATTAATTCTTATGGGATGCAGTTTCCAACAGAAACATACTACCATCTAATTTAGAGTGAACAAGTGCCTGCCACTTCCTCATTCCTGATGTGTAGCCACTATCTCTACTATATTAGGACACTCTTTCTCTATGAAGCTGTGGAAAATTTTCTCTTCCTGGCATCCCACACTACCATTCCTGGCCCAGCCAAGATGGCAGAAATAAGTAGACACTTAAATACTCTATTGTATTTCCATACATTTCACCAACATACATAAGTGAATTAAGTGAAAGCTTCCAAACTATTTGGTTTGTCACTCATTTCCTGGGCAGTGTGGTAATGTGAGCAGCTTTTCTGGAAGGCGTGCTGGCAAAGTTGGAGAACTGAAAGAAATAAAGGCTGATGTCTACCTGTGGAGGACAAAAGAAAGGACTGACCTCCATCAGGTATCTTCTCTTTTCTTTCTGTAGGGAAAACTCAAAATCTATTGTGCAAAATCATTTATTGCAGAAAATTCTTTAGAACCAGTTTTGAAAATAGTCACTCACCAGAAATACTGATATAACTTTGTTATATAGAATGTTTCTTTGTAATGCTAGTACTATCGGCCTCAGTGGAAGGTTATGTGGTATATATCATTTCTTTATTCATCCCACAGATATTTACTGAAAGCCAGTACTGTTCTCCAGAGGATACAGCAGCGAATGCTACAGAATACTGGTAGATTCAGAAATGTGGTCCAAGTGAAGCAGTACTGCTCTCTGTGTAGAGATCAAACTAAAAAATGTCAGGGAATGTTTGAAAAATTCTGAGAAAACCAAGACATATTTGGAGATACTGGGAAAGATGCCTGATCGATATTGTTTGATTTGCATCAGACCCAAAATTCCTGTAGAAGAGAAGGAGTTGAACTTGACCACAATTGTGCAGACCTAGCTAATGGACTAGGGGCAGGGATGGGAGTCCTAGAAGGGGACTGGAAAAGAGACAATAGAAGTAAGAGAGAAAAAACACCAGTAAAGGTCAAAGCCCAGTGGCTGGGGAGGTAATGATACCAGCTGCTATGCAAAGTAGTTTTATGCTACTTACTAGGAGGAGGGACAGAGATACAAAGGAAAGAACAGTTCTCACCTGTGGGAAAAGCCCTCCGGGTTCTGCTAACTGGAAAGAAAGCACAGGAGCAACAGAGCCAAAGTCAAGAGTCACAGGGAGGATCAGAAAAACACTGGACCTTAAAGCAGATTTTGGAGAGCTTCAGATGCCAATTCCACGAGCCTATTAGAAGGAATACCTGGGAGGGAACGCTCGAGAAGAAAATGCTGAGTGTTTTGTTAATCAAGAGGAAAGTACTCTCACTTGAATAACATCTAGGGTACTACAGGTAAAGTCTGGGAAATATCCATTACAGATATGAGTTAAAGATATCATATTATGATGGGTAGGCACCATCCATTCTTATGACCTTATCAGATGATTCTGGGAAGAATCTGCTTCCATAACATGTAAAGACACTGAACTTCCCATCTTTGCTGATTTTTAAAAAAGGATCACTGATTAGATAGACAAAAAATTATAATAGAAGAGAACTTAGTATCATTTCATTAGTGAAAATGGAGTAAATAGGCCCCTCTATAATATTCAAATATTCCCTTCTACAACAATTATTTGTTAGATCATTTATTTGCTATAAATGCTTATTGTATAAATGACAGTTGCCAAATAACAAGTCTTCCTTACGTTTTAATGGCTCCTGGAAGAGCTTTCGAATTATTTTTCTATACATATATTCATCTTTAATCAGCATTTGGGCCGCTTGCATGTTCACTGGGTTTTCCAGCACTGGGTAAGAAAGCATAACCTAAAAGAAAACACACAGTGTATGTGAGTTTTTAAAGTAAACGTTTTCACAAAAAGACAGACAAATACATACAACTCTCAACAAGCATATCTGTATAGACCTAGAGATCAATAAAAAGATAGCACAACAGAATCTGTACTCTGAAGAAACTCTTGATCTATCTTGGTTTAAACTAGGATCAGAGCGAGTTAAAATTTCTTTCCTATAACAATTTCTTTCTGTCATATAAATTTAAATTGGATTTATGCATAAATGGAAATAAACATTAAGGAATATTGAAACATCTCTGTACATGGGTTAACACATTTTAACACAAGATCACATTAGATACATGGATAAACTAGCACATTTGTGCTTGCTCACACGTCGATATCCCTCCAGGTCATGGTTAAGACCATATCTGTAGTAGTTTTCTATTGTTGCTGTAATAGTTACCACAAATTTAGCAGCTTTAAAACAGCACAAATTTATTATCTCACATTTCTGGCTGGGCTGGTTTCACTTTGGGTTTAACAAGATTGAAATCAAAGTGATTGCTGGGCCTCTTATCAGATGATTCTGGGAAGAATCTGCTTCCAAGCTCACTCAGAGGGTGAAATGAATTCAATTCAGTTCCTTTCTGGATTTTATTTATTTTCACCGGCTGTTACCTGGGAGCCACCCTCAGCTCCTAGAGACCTATCTCCAGTCTCTGCAGTGAACTCTGAGGATCTGAGAACACAATGGAATGACAAATTTTCTTTTGCTTGGAATCTCTCTTACATCCCCTTTGCCCACATCCCCTCTCCTTCCACTGCCTTTCTTTGACTCTTCTGCCTTCTTCTTCTATTGCTGAGGGCTCATGATTACCTTGGTCCATCTGCATAATCCAGGACAACCTTCCTATTATCATGCCAGCTGATTAGTAACCATAATTCCCTCTGCAAGTGCTTTCACAGTAGTACTTAGTCTAGTGTATGAATAACTGGAGGATGGCAGTCTCAGGGGGAACTCTTTAAAATTTTGCTTACTGCAGTATCTGTGCCCTTGACCAAATGAGATCAGTGGGAATTAGAAATGAATAGTTCTGCTAGACCATGATTTGTTTATCTGGCACCTCAAAATTATCTTACCTCAAACTGCAAGTATTTATTCAATAGTTCAGTATTTTGAACATTATGCGACATGCAAACTCTATAATAAAATATAATTAAAACTACTACAAATTATGCATTACTAATACAATACCTATTTGTAGACACAGAACGAAGTCAATCATGGTGGCTTAAAAGTTATGGAAATTATGGCAATCTTTTACTAATGAAAGCAATCATTTGACATCTGTTATTTCCAAAGCAACAAGCATTGTCTGCCGTTACTTGAGTTTTCCTGTTTGGAAAACACATTTAAGACATATTTCTAAGAATATTAAATCACCAAAATAAGGATTCAGTGTAGATCATAATATACCTTTCAAAGTGGGTGGGAAGCAGATGAAACTTCTCTTCAAAGAGCAAACTTTTGGTCTTTGGCTGGAAAGATAATCTTACTCAGAGAAGCACAGCTGGAAAAGTTTATTCAGTAGTCTGCTTATTAACCACTAGGCCCAAGACCTATTCACCCCATGTATACACAAGCTATTATGTGTATTTAATGATTTTTAAGAACTGGTATATAAGTGTATTTTAAAATGTATAAATCAAACATCCTGCTAAAATGGCAAAAAGAAATAAAGATTTAACCTTTAAATTAGTTATGTGGTAATCTCTTTAAAAAAGTTCCCAGGGGAGAAACACTAATAACAATAGAGCTGGGATTTTCCTTTATGATTATCAGTGATTTTGTTTTCTTTCCCTTTACATTATCAATCTTCTGTGATGTGACATACTTGTTTTATTAATATATTTTTTAAAAGATGAGTAACTGTATTATCTACTAGTTTTTCTCAATATATTTGGCAACACCCTGTGGTCACTTTGCTTGACTGTTTAATAGTAAAAATAATCATGATATTTACTATCACCTCTTGTGCTCTTGGAGTAGACACAGTTCCAATTACTTTCACATGTACTCATTAATTTAACCTCACAAGTCACATGATGTAGCTACTAATAACTGCCTTTCTTTCTTTCTTTTAATGTTTTCTTAGTTATAGATGGATGGCATGCCTTTATTTTATTTATTTATTTTTTTATGTGGTGCTGAGGATCGAACCCAGTGCCTCACACAATGCTAGTGCTCTGCCATTGAGCTATAGCCCCAGCCCAAATAACCACCTTTCTTGTAGCTAAAGAAATTGAGGTATGGAGAGACAAACTTATCCAACAGTGCAAGGATATCAAGTAGAAAAAACAGGATTTGAAGGCAAGCAATCTTAGAACCCCAATTTTCCTTTCATTACATTATTCTTCAATTCAAAATTTTCACCAGTTCATTCCAGTTTTCCATCACTCATTACATTTTGGGAACATTCATCTTTATTATTCTTATGACAGACTGTATTTCAGATGGAAGAGAAAGGAATATGTCTCAGTTTAAAGGGATCCAAAAGTTCAACCCCAGATACCTGAATAGCGCATTCACTCAGTTCCTTGAAATTTTTGCTCAAATGTCTCTTTCCCAGAATCAGCCTCATACAAGTAGAGGCTTAATACATATTTGTAGAATAAAATAATGATTGAATTGGACATGAAATCTTTTTAAAAGATTACACTTTACTCATTCAGTGAACTAAGATGCCTAGATAGGGAAATTAACTATTATTTTACTCATTTAAAAAAATAAGTAGGAGAAATGGGATTTGTATTATAATTCTGTTGAGAAAATTCAATTAAGTCAAACTCCTTTGTTCTCCAAGTATTTCAGATAATCAAAAGTTAATAGTTTATCTCCAGATATTATTAATGATAAGTAAGTCCCTAGATAGAATAGCTCTAAGCCTGATCCAAGTAGTCAAAACAAATGTCATGGAAATAATTTTAGCATCAGATGAGAGAGGAGGGCTTTTAAGGGTCAGGAATAACATAAGACAGAGGTATGCTTCTAGGGACCATGGGTCCAGGGCATAAAGGTGATGGCACTTGGGAAACAGGCTCCTATATGAGGAGAGGAGATAATTCCTGGTTTAATTATTTGCTGGGTTTGATATGAACATTTATAAGAGAAACTAGCCAGCACTGTCAGAACACAGGATAAAATAAAGCATTTTAAGTTATAGTCATGTGATTCACCTCTTCTGAAGAAGGCAAGGTTCATGAATGAGGAAAGATTTAAAAGGCCTGTTTTGTATTAGGAAATAAAGTTAAGAGCCAAAAGAAAACCTAAGACTATATTTCCACAATTGAAACCATTCAAACCATTATTTTCTTCTATTATAAAATGTGTATTCTCTGGTTGTAAAGGCCCTTAATTACAATTTCAAATTAAAATAAAAATCTTTATAACGTAAGTTCCACTTTGTGTCTAGATATAGAATGTTGATTTACACAAGCTTTCTCAAATCCTTTAAACATTTAAATATGCATTGTACATTTTGATCCTTGTGTTTTGAATAAATGGGGTATTAAAGAAAGCATTATAATAAATCTATTCTTACCTGTAGGGCAAGTAAGATACTGCTCAATGTATAGCCTGTATTCCACATCTTGGGGTTGTCCAAAAAATCTATACAGGGCTGACCAGTATATGGGTCTACTGTATTAAAATAATACATTGATGTTGATATATAATAATATTATCCTTTGAAACTTATAAATATCAAAATGCCTAGACCAGAAATGAAATCCACATGTTGGATGGGATGGAACTTCCCTCCAGTCTGTTATATTAGATTGGAAAGATACCAAACATTGGCTTATGTCCTCACACAGCTAATTAACTAATTCAGTGTTTAAAGAAAAAAAAAATAGAATAGAGCCAAATATGAAAAATGAAACTATAGAATAACTAGAAGAAAATTAAAATAATTACTAGATTTTGTTTCACAAAAAGCTCATTAAACTTAAAGAGAATGGCAAAAACCACAAATAACAAAATTAATAGATCTGATTACATAAAAAAGTTTAATCCTAGATGTAAAAAGAAAACAGCATGAACAAAATTAAAATTAGTGACAAATTAGGAATATTTGCAACATCTATGACATAATGATGATATTATAAATTATGTCATATAAGTCATCAAATTAGAAATATAATCACAAAAGTGAAAAAATTGTTTACTTCACAAGTATTCAAAGAAGTGTTTATTAGAATAATAGCAATCTAGCATGTATGAGACACTGGTTGAGTGCCAACAATGTAAAGAAAATAATAATAATAATTTAAAAAATAATAGCAAGATTCTTATCAATTAGGCAAAAAATTTCTCCAAAGTTTCTATGCTCAGAACTGAACGGTGCTAAACAGAACTTGATATACATTTCCTGGTGGGAATGCAGATTACATTGAAAGACAATTTGCATATATATATATTATATAAAATATAAAATAATTATATAAATTTAAAATAATTATATAAAACTATACATAGCTATCTTTCTGGACTGGAGGTCTAATATATAACCTTCCTCTTTTCTTAAGTTCACATAAAAGTATGAAACAGAACAAGGTGTTAAAAGAAGGAAGTTTACATCAGCTTTGCTATATGTGAGACTGAAATGGAAGATACATTTGATCAATGGCTTTAATTGGCTCCACAAAAGTCTCTCTGATTTGAACTTACCCACCAAACTAACAGCCTGCTTAAGTTTCCTGCTTGGAGGAACAGACTGTACCCATTCCAAGGTCAGGATAGTTGGAAAGAAAGAGTGTTGAGAAAGTGCTAGGCCACAGGTGATCAATTCCTTCCCTCACCTCCGTAGTCAGGTAAGTGACTTCTCTTGGGGAGAGTAGGGGAGGAAAAAACAATCACAGGCTTTCCCATATTTTTCCCTCCTAGAGACAGAAATTGCCTCTACTCCATGTGAGGAGTGAGGCCTAGGGGTAAGAATACATCCTATTGAATTTAACCCATTAATGTCCTAAATATTAAACCAAATATGGCACAATTTTACATTCTGAATTTCAAAAATAGATTTTAATTACAAAAATAATAATGTACTGGGGGGTAAAGTACATAAGAGAATATAAAGTAAAATACAAATGTTCCCCTGTCTACCAATTCCACTTTTCAGTTATTACCAGTTGGTCCATAAAAGCTACATACACATATACATATGCACACGTGTGTGTATTTATTAAATGTAATTATATTTTACATTTTGTTGTTCAAAATGGTTTTTTATGTAACAGTGAACTGTTAATATATTTCCAGACATAAATATTTATCAAAAAATATTTGAGCACCTATGTACCAAACAAGGAAGATTCTAGGGATATAACAATGAACAAGATTCTAGCTTTCATAGATCTTCCTTGATTTGTTTAAAGGTAAAAGATATCACAAGGGATTTTTCACTTAAGAATTCCTGTAATAAGGAGCATTTAGGTTACAGTAGGTCCTCTGCATGTATAGGTTTGGCATCCTTGGATTCAAAACTATATATAATACCTCAACTATGTAGAAAAAATATATATACATAAAAAAGAAAATAAATTTGTCAACATATTAAAAGTAATATCTCTTTGCATTAGGATTCGAGGTGATCATAATTTTTTTCTTCAATTTCACAGTTTCCCCAACAAACACATAATCATATTCAAGTTGTTAAAAAGAAACATAATTACATTAAACATTAATAAAGAATAAGTATTATAGATACAGAGCCCCTGATAATTAAAAAAAAAAAAATCTCAGTTTAGTCCTTACCATTTGGATGAAAAGGAATTGTTGTAAATTTCACAACTGGAGGGGCAAGGTTGTACTCCGATGTAAATTCTATTGTCAGTTGTAAAACAAATCCTATGATGTAGAAATAAACGATTTTATTGAAGTGCCACTTTGTGCGGGTGAACTCCAATCTGATTAACATTGGAGTCTCTCCTGATGGTTTGCTTAAGTCAATTGCTTCACGGTGCATAGACCCCCTTGGGTATTATAACATTTTTCACAACCTAATTGTGCTACTTTGCAGCCTCTTTCCCATCAGTCCTTTGTATCCACCACCTCTGTTCCCCTAAAGCTAAAGTCACCAGAACCTGCTGCACCCTTTCTTGCTTTCAATTGCAGCTTTGCTGTGCTGATTGCCTGAATTTCTTTCCCTCTTCTGAACCTGACAAACTCTTAAACATTCTTCAGGATTCAACTCAAATGTCACTTCTTTGGAAAGACATTCCTGATTCTCCCAGGCATAATTCACCAATCACTCCCTCTTAGGCATTCTGTTCAAAATTCTTAGTAGCACAAATTATATTTTACTGTAATTATCAGCTTATCTCCCCTGCCTCACTCAAGGAATCTGTCTTGCTAACTCATGATTGAAAGAACACATGGTCATTAAAGTTTACAGTGATCCAGTCAGTCTTCTTAAGAATTTGTTATGGAAATTTAGGGGAAAATCATAGTGGGTAAAATGAGAAGAAACTGGGATTTTGAAAGTCAATAGGAATTTTAATAGATATTCTCTGATCTTCTGAAAGAACATTAGAAGATATTCTTAATCAATATGCTTTATTGTGTTTGCTTTTTAAAAATGTGATAACATTGGGACTGAGGTTGTGGCTCAGTGTTGGAATACTTGCGTAGCATGGAGGAGGCCCTGGGTTCAATGTTCAGCATAAAAATAAAAAGATCTGGCATAAAGGAAAAAAAAATCTAGAATTTCAATCTATGTTTAAAAATAGCAAAAACATTTCTATATTGCAAATAATGTGAATATTTTAGAATTCTAGTGAATTGGTATAATTCAAACATATAAAGAATTTCAGAAAATTATAATACAATATAACTATATATATACATATATATGTATATATATATAAACACAAAGGATACAGACTACTCATGATATAAAAAATTTTAAAGCAGATTTTGAAAACACAAACCATGCAAACTTGAATTCTGTAGACCTTCAATTTCAGCTTGCCATTTCAGCATATCATCAGTTATAGGAAAAGCAGTAATACCCTTTAAAAAAACAATATAGAAGCAGACAAAAGATTATTAATTGCAGTTTTGAAAATCAGATGTCAGATTATACTGAATTCCAAAAACTCTAAAAGTTTTTATTTATTTATTCATTGGTTGACAAGTTTATTTATTGGTTGATCTGGGGATGTTTTATATGACTTATTGCATTGAAATTAAGGTAGATTCTAGGGAACTCATGCAATAGTAAAATTAAAAATCACAAGGGAAACTAGAATATCAAGATTGGTGTTCGTGTCTTATACAGTGTCTGTGTCAATAGCCAATTTAAGATTCAAATTAGAAAAGTATGAAATAGTTAGAAAGCCCATGTTTCTTCAAAGCTTTTTAAAGATATATGAATGCTATATGGAAGGCATAAAGTAGGAATGTTTTCTTTAAGAAAAAATCCAATATTACAATTGTATTAAAAAGAATTTTTCCTCTACTTGAAGTATTGTTCCAATGAAGAGCCCAGAATGTGTTTAATAGAAAACCTACCAATCAATTATGTTGAGGCGTACACTTAAATATTTCAATAAATATTTCTGAACAAACACGTTTGTTAGGTGCTTGCCTGGATGAACAGCATCTCTCTCTCTCTCTCTCTCTCTCTCTCTCTCTCTCTCTCTCTCTGATTTCTGCTTTGCACTTTTTTAACCTTTATTTTATTTTTTATGTGGTACTAAGTATGGAATCCACTGCCTCACTGTACCAGGCAAGCACTCCACCACTGAGCCACAATCCCAGCCCAGCCCTTCTCTCTTATCTATATTATCTGTGTTTATATATCCCTTCATTAAGTTCTCTTTGCTAGAGAACCAGAAAGTTCACAATGAGCAGAGACAATATGAAATCTAAGGTCTATGCCTCTGGGAAGTTTGTTGATAAACTGTTCCTAATATCTTCAGTGTGGACTTTTTACTTTTATAGCATGGTGAAAACAGACCACACTGAACTGGAAATAACAGTGCAACTGTTGGTAGCATTCTGTACCTTCCTTCTAAGAATGACTTTCTTTCTAGATTTTTTCTTAAGCACTCCTCTTTCCTCTTATCATCCACTTCACGTTCTTCATAAATTTGGCCAACACCCATTCCAACATTTCATTGGTGGCAAAGTAGGGCAAAGATATTGCATTCCTCTGAGATAAAATTATAAGAGAAATGTATTGGTGTGTTATGCTGGTAAAAATGCATTAGACAGTAAGTACTAGAACACAAGGGTAAGAGTAAGGAGTTTGGAATCAGATTGGGCCAAATCATTTTGGAATCTTTTAAAAACTTAGGTTCTGGTAGGTAAAATTAAATACTGATTATTTTATAGTATTGTAATTAATGAGCATAACCCTGAACCTACTAGTTACTTACCACTTGATAGATTCTAATACTCAGGGCTTAAATCCACAATAAATTACTCAGCACAATATGCTTAAAATTGTTAGCCATAATTGTTAAAAATTATTTTTTAAAAATAATTGATAGCCAATTATTTTTAAGAAATAGTATTATGAAATAGTTTTGGTAAATAACAATATCATAGTGGCAAATTAGGTTTAATTAAATTATGATTTATAGAATAAACACGGATTAAACTGCTTCTTAAAAATCATTAACCAGTGAAAAAACAAATCCCTCCACATCCCCAGTACTTACCACAAAATTGCTCTGGTTCAACTCTTTTAAGTCTCTTTCCAGCAAGATGTAAGCTCTGCTGTACATGATAACGCAGCAGAGGATCTGCCACTGTTCACAGGTAGACTGCGAGCTCCTCAGGTTTACTCTGAGCCACCTGTCTGAGGTTTTGGGTCATCCATCTACATTCAGTTAGGTCTCAGAGGTCACTTGCTTTCTAGAATCCCAGAACATTCCCAAGATAAACGGTTTCTTAGTTTGGGATACAACAATGACTTTTCTTTTCCTATTCTGACTCCTCTAAAGGAAGACTTCCAGAAGGGAAATTGGGGTCTCACTCATCTGCGGAGTGTTACTGCAGCGCCAACCCACCCTCCCAACACAAATATGGATGAGCAACTGGGGCCACCCGGGTTGTTGGCTCTTGAAGTGGCAATGAGGAGAGTGGGCATAAGACAGTCCCAGCAAGTTGTGGTTTAGGCTTCGCAGGTGTCACAAGGTGTCCGCTGAGCCGGAGGAAGCAAATCGGTTGCCCAGCAACAGGACTCAGGGAAAGTCTAACTGTGGTGGAAGGTTGGCCTCTTCTCATCCAATCAACGGCGGGGTGTAGCGGCTGGATATCTCCGCAGCCAATCAACGATCAGTTTCACTTTGAAAGGCCAATGAAATCCGTGGTCAAGGCGACACCCCCCGCTTTCAGTCCGCGGACAAGGACTCCACACGGCGGGTGTGGGGGGTCCGCGGTGAGATTCCAGGACCCAGCCTGTAAGTCACAGAAACCTTCATCCAAAGTGCATCTCCGAAATTAGCCTTCCTAATTCTTTATCAGGGACTAGCCGGTAATAAGTGACTAGTAGGTTACAGGTTTGGGTTTATTCATAACCTCTTGGCTGGTATGGCGAGATATCATTCTTAGCCCAATCTCATACATTATGATGTTATCGAGTCCTCCAGTTACCTGGGAGAGAGCTCCAGGGATAGGGAAGGGCGTAAAATTCCTCAGATTCCCATCACTTCTTGCACAGTTTCGCTCTCGCTGTTCCTTCTACTTGGCACCACATTCTTTCCATGTTTCTCGCCCCCGTTTCCTCTTCGCTCATCCTTCAGATTTCATGACTTTGTAAAGTCATCGCTAAAATGCAATGAGGCGCCTCTGGTTCTCACCACGAGACCCTATATTTGCCTCTTTGTTAGCATTATCACATTGTTTCACAATTGCCTTTCGTCTTCACCAAGCTGGGAACTCCTCATTCCCTGTGCCAAACTTAGAACCTGGCGTCTTTGTTCAGAGGGCTTTCTTCATTTACTTACTAATTTTATAGAAATGGGATATCGGTTTAATCAGTTCATTTCATAAATACTGATTAAGCACCTATTTTACAGACTGTGGAACAATTCAAAGGAAGTCACTCATTATTGCTCCAATGTACAATAAGCAAGTACAGTCAGACCTCTGTATCTGCAGGTTCTGGGTCCTTGTGGGATCAGCATTTTTGGATTCAACCAACTACACATAGAAAATAATTGGAAAAAATACTTATGTTGCATCTGTACTGAATATGTACAGACATTTTTCATTATTTCCTATACAATACACTGTAACAACTATTTACATACAATTTACATTGCATTAGATATTATAAGTAATCTAAAGACAATTTAAAGTGTACAGAAGAACATGTGGGTTATATGCAAATACTGCACTATTTTTTTTTTTTTTTTGGTAAAGGATGTGAGCAAACATGAATTTTTGTAGAGGGGGGAGTATCCAGAAAGAATCCACTGTAATACTGAGGTATGATTGTATCCAAACCCACAACAAATACACAAAAGAAAAATTATAATTTCAGATCATGATAAGTGCTATGTAGAGAATAAAACAGTAATGTGAGAGGAAGTGGGGTAGAGAGTTAAAGGTTAGAAATGGTGATCAGGGAAGGCCCTCTATAAGAAGTGGAACTTTGACCTCATACACAAAAGATGAGAAGGAGCCTGTTATATGAAATACTAAGGGCAGAGAGTTCTGGGAGAAACTGAGGAAAATAAAATAATTCTGAGTCAGGAACAAATTTATCTTGAAAAGTGAACGAAGGGAGGGCTGTGGGAAAGAAGTGACAGGTGGGAGAGTGCATGGCAAGAAGTTTGGGTTTTATGTTAATGGCAATGGAAATCCATTGGACTTTTCTTTTTAGCAAAACCGGGTCCATGCAATTCGTTAATTTTAATAGTATATGATGTAAAAAGCATAAAACCCTGGACTTAAATTCAAGCTTCTTAGCATGGCAGTGCCAAGCCTACCTCTCTACCCCTTCCTTTATCGATGCCCACTCTGCTTTGTACTTGAGGTACCACACCATTCAGCTACATGTGTTTTTCCTGTATATACCATCTTGTCTGGTTCTAGCCATCTTTTCTACCTGGGGTTCCTTCCTCTTCTTTATCTCATTTTCAACTCTTACACATCCCAAACACATAAATTCCTCCTTAAAACTTTCCTGAATCACCAGGATGGGTTGTGTTTTGATATGACCTGGACTCATCTTTGTTTATTATTACCAACTTTTTCTTAAAAAAACTGTCTGTTTGTGGGACTTTTTCCCCCACTAGAATGTAAGTTCCTAAGGGCATGGTGACTTGTTTGTCACTGCATTCCCAGCCACAAGCACCTGGCTAAGAGGAGGAATCAAATATGCTGACTGAAATTGAACTTAGCAAGATAAAAAGTTTTGAGGTCAGGGAGAGTCACCTTCCATGAAAGAACTAGGCTAGGCATAAGCAGAGGAAGGGTTTTGATGACACGTGTCAGGGTGGATAACCCAGGGGAACTTGGCCAGCCTCATGGTGCATAGGGGGTTAAACTCGGGAGCAGATTGACAAACAGGGTAAACCATCATCTGTGGAACTAAAGGATGAAAGAAGGGTTGGTTATTGAGGTCAAGAGCCACCACAGCCAGAGGGGTTCCAGAGCTGCAATGAGAGTATAGATTATAAGCAAAATCCCCAGAACACAAAAAAGGAAGGTAAAGGAAATTCAAAAGGTCCTGCAACTGATTGGAGACAAACAGGTTGGGAATTCCAGGACTATTTTGAGGGTGGAATTGTTGGAAAAAACAGAGTTCCCTGCTGGAGGCCCACAGGGGCTTGGCACTATTATATTCTGGGGCTGCTAAACATATTCACAGTTATATCCACTAGATGGCCAGCATCCTGCATTTTTTAAAGTAGCTTAGCTCATAAGTCAGTGGGAAATGTACTTTGGTTTTGGAGGCTCCTGAGCTGAGGAATGGGGCTGGGGCTTTAGTGAGAAGAGGGAGCAAGAGGAAATATGTGTGTGTGAGCCCACATGTATGTTTATCTGGCATCTGGCATGCATGTAGCAACTGAGTACGTTCACCTCCTATAATTAATAGCATCAGCTGTTCGGATATGAGTCATTTGCAATAGTAAATTTATAGCAGAGACCTATCTGAAGATACTTTTGTTGGAATGGAATCACCTTCCATTAATTATAGCAAGTATTGGTTTTAATAAACTTTTTACATACATGATATACTTGATATCATGATCTTGCCATATCTCACTTCTAAGCCTGCCCTTCTTTGCCTTGGTCATCAGGTGTTTTTTTTTAATCAACTCAATCAGGAAAGTAAATCTCTATCTGTAGGCCTTCCATTGATTCAATACCTGATGGTAAATAGGAGGTGCTCTCAAGACAGACCTGAATTGGATCCCAGCATACCTGTGTTTTATGAGTCTTGAAAAATTTACTTAGCTTCCTACATCTACATTTTTCGTGTATTCTATGAGCCAGTGATAATACTTACAAGATCATTGTGAGGATTAAAAGAAATAACACCCTTCAGGGTTTTGGTTACTACCTGGCATAGAGAAAATGACAGTTAACACTTCCCAGGTATGGGCATTGTTCTAAGTATTCAGCAGGAATTAATTGTACCCTCAAAAGCGAATCTGTGAAGTAGTTATACTTATGATTCTAACTTACAGATAAGGGAAACTGAGGCATAGGGACACCAGATAATTTGCCTAGGTTACACAGTTGGACAGAAGCAGAGCCAGGATGCAAACCCCAGATATCCAGCTCCAGAGTCCATGCTTTTAACCTTCAGGCTGCCCTGCCTTGCAGATGTGTCATATCCCATTGAGCACTCTGGGCTTCTTGAATAGATCATTGCTACTCTCAATAGTTGGTAGAAATAACTGTGTGCATCTGTGGTTTTTGTTCTTGTTTTCATTGGCAGCAATTTCCTCCTGTTATTGAGTTTCTTCCATCAAATGTAAATCCAAAAAAGCCAGACCACTGCTGTATAAAATAGTGCCCATCTACATGTCTGTTAACTAAATGTGTATTCTTTCTTCTCTTTTAGATTACACATTCATTAAGAACTGTCTCTGACTTCTGCAAATTATGAATATACTTACAGTACTCTGTATGTTGTTAAAAATATCACCTAGTAAGTAATTATTTTTAAATGGTCTTTTACCACTTTTATTCCTTCTCGTTGACAATAGATTAAGTCCTATTGCTTGGAGGAGGCCTTCTTCATGGTCTTTTCCCCGAGGGCCTAAAGGTTTGAAAAGAGAACTGTTGCACTGCCCTTTTATAGAAGGCAAAATGCAAAATTCTAAAATAACCCCTGGACTGTGCATAAGATGGATTTTATTCCTGTTATTAAGTCATATGGCACATTTGCCTTTGAGAAAGTCCTTAAATGGGAGTTGGCTCTTCCTGAAGTCAGCTACTCAAAGCTTGCAATGGATTCCAGGTGAGGGAGATTCTCTGTTGTTAGCTTTGAAAATGGAAGGGGACATGTGGCAAAGAATGTGGGCAGCTTTTAGGAGCTGAGCATGGCCATTGGATACCAGCAACAAGAGAACCAGAGCCTCATTTCACAACTGCAAGGGAATGAGTTCTGCTAAAACCACATGAGCCTGGAAAAGCTCCTGAATTCCAGACCAGAACAACCAATGTGTGGTGAGACCCTGAGCAGAGAAGCTAGTCAGGCCATGCATCAATCAGACTGAGAAACAGTGAGCTAATAAATGAATATTGTTTCAAGATATTAAGTTTGTAGTACAGGTTAAGTATCTCTCATTGCTTGGAACCAGAGATGTTTCAGAGTTTGGATTTTGTTTTTCCTGATTTTAGAATCTTTGCATAGCCTTTGCTGATTCAAAAATCTGAACTCCCAAATGCTCCAGAATTTGAAACTGAGCTTCATGTTAGCCTTAGAAACTCTTGGACTTTGGAGAATTCCTTATTTTGGATTTTTGGAATTAGGGATGTTCAATTTGTATTTTGTTATACAGCAACAGATAACTCATATAACTTCTTATCCAGAACACTTAGCCACTGCCCAAGATAAGTAATATGGCAAAAAGGCAATTGACTTACTGATCTGGGTTTACCCTGATCCAGTGTGAAAAGAAATTGAAGTCAGTTAATAGTAAAATAGAATTATTTCTACATATGGTTTTAGACAGTGTAATGAGATAAGTGTGGGCATGCAATCGTTAAAATTAAAGACCAAACCAAGGCTCACACACTAATTTTCATCATCCTAGGTGAGCAAGGCAGTGGACAGTGCAATTATTTAACATTTATGATGTTACTAAGGTTGTTTCGAGCTTTAAAACCAGGCATCCCCTCCCCCTCCTTTTAAAAATAATTCTTTCCCTCAGGACTTGAACAGATGTTTTCATTTTACTTAAAGACTGTTTTCCTCATCCACTAGGAATATGTACCAGTACAAAGTGTTAACCTCGTTTGGATTTGAACCCCCATCCTCAAGAGCAAGAGGATGGGGAGGACCGCCAAATGTCAACTCAGTTGTGAGAAGTGTTTTAAATCATATTTTGACATATGTTACACTGTTAACTAGCAAACAAAGTGCAGCACACATGCTTCTAGTAACTCTGGTTTCACATCATATGATCTCTTCTTTGTCTTGAGGACCTTTTGATGTGCGTTCCCAATATTGAGTTTCTCTGCTTTTAATAATCTTATGTTCCTTCCTCAATATAAATGTCATGAAAAATACTGAATGCTAATCTTCAGAGATCAAACAGGAAGAAAGAGGTGGGCAGCATAGTTTAGTGACTAGAATTCCTGAAATTTCTCATTTAAAAAATTTATTTTCACTTATAAAAGCCTCAGCTCCAGAAATGCTTGGCTCCTCTTTTAATGTTGAAGCTGTATGTTCCTCCCAATTTTAGAATTATATTAATTATAAAATAATTGCCTTTCTTGTTGTAAGGCACCTGAGATGCGGGGGCCACTTAATCACTGTTTATATATCTCCTTCTGGGTCTAACAGAGAGCTCAGAATCAACACAGAACTGGCTTTTCTTTCACCGTCTCTGCTTTAGCTAGGGGTGACCAACGGCCCTGGTGTGCGTGGACAAAGGACTTTTCAGTGCTAAAACTGGGACAGTCCCTGGCAAACTGGCACAGTTTCTCACTCTAGCTGGGGCATCAAGGACCTTTTCAGAGTGAGAATTGTGAAACAACTTGGTCAAAGCTGTCCACTTGTTTTTGGAGCTTGGTGTCTGTGAGGAAGAAATGCAGTGTTTTCCTGGGTTCTTCACATGTACTGATGTGTTTTTACAAGAATCAGGTCTCCTTTCATTTTATTTGCCCACATGAAAATACTTTCTACCAAGAGATATGGCATTTCGTGATATCTAAGTACAGTTGTGACTGTGTGTGTGTGTGTGTGTGTGTGTGTGTGTAGGGGGGAGGCATTTAAAAGAATGAATTATCCTAGGCTTCCTTCACGTATATCAGTTTAATATACCTTTTCACAGTGTTCTCAGTTGCCTCAGGGATAGTTCCAGAAATTCGTGGTGAGAGAGGCTCTGAGGTGGCAATCGTCTCAGAAAGGGTGTAAGGGATGACATATGGCTCAGGGATGTCTCAGGGGTGTGTTTTGAAGCTGTTTTTACTTAGTGCATGTTTATTAGGGGTGGTTTGAAGGGAGATGATGGAAATTATTGAGGAGCTAAGCCTAGCCCCACCTCTTTGGCACCAGTACTGGGTGTTCTACATTACCGCCTACACATGAATAATTAAATAGAATAGTTTATGCTCTATTTACCACATTAGAAAATAATGTCACCCTTTATAAAAATTGTTTAAAACACATTGAATAACAATGTTACCACTTTTTGAGCAACTACTCTCTGATAGATACTTCTTGTGTTTTTAGATAGTCTCATTAAATGCTCATACCAAATCCGAAAGATTGGTGTTAGAAAAACTACAAAATTATATACGCTCTATTTTCTGAGAACTTTGTGTTAGGTGAAATCTCACAAAAATTCTATGAAATAGATACTTTTTAGGTTAAAAAACCCCAACAACCACCAGTGACTTATTTAAGTTCAGTGACTGAAGGAGAGATTTAAGCTTCAATAATTTGACATTAAAACATTTACTTTTTTTTTTGGAGCTGTGGATGGAATCCAGGGACAGTATGCTAAGTATACACTTTACCACTGAGCTACATTCCCTGCCCAGAACCCTTACTTTTAACTACTGTTAGTTATATTTACACCATTTGGTAGATAAGGAGATAGATAGAGATTACATTAGCTACTGAAGATCAACCAGGTCATTTGCTGGTGCAGTTGTCAAATAAGTGCTGTTGCTCCCTGTCTTCCCCTCTAAGTCAGGAAGGAGGGGAACCTAGAGATACAGTGTTGTATGCTATTTCTGAGGAATTTATAGGAGATTTTTAAGGTACCTTTTCTGGTATATTCTAGGGTCAGCCTGAGAAATTATAATTTCTAGACGATCGTGGTGATAACTCAGTTTGACAATGATTGCTTAGCCCAACGATGCCTATTAAATTCATTTTTAGTGCTGTTTCTGATTGAGTGGTAGGTTGTCTAGGCAAGTATGTTAACAAAAAATTAAGGCTAAATCTGAGCTCAGCTTGGAAGAACACTGATTAATAATATTTGCCAACATCCCTGCCCATGACCATGTGTCTTTCAGTGTCTCCCAATATGTCTTTATAGTTAAGTTTGGTCTCAGAATTTGGGTTGGCCAAGAGGATACAACATAGCACATGTATGAGCAGAAGTTTTCTGAATGACTGTGTTTTGGTTCTGCCTGTTGCTCTTTTCCCTATGCCATGACAGCCCCTTGTCCTTCAGAGACCTGGGAGCAGGGCTTCTGCAGCAGACCCATCTCTGCTGAAACATGAGACCTATTTCTGAAGCACATATGCTTCTAAGGCTATGGAGGGCTTGAGCTTTAATCTATGGCTTCATGTAGCTAGTTCTGTTATTTTGCTTATGTACATCTGAATTTAGAGAGCACAAGTCCATGAAGACTGGCATGTAGAATACTTTCCTTCAAAGTGAATATTCTCTGAATTATTTCTATTTCAGCATGTCCTGATATTGCCCTTTCAAAAAATATAAGTAATGCCTAATCTAATTTTAAAGTAGGGCCTTCCTCCTAACTTAACCACTCTTGAGTTAGAATATTTACTCACAGTCACTACAGCATGGGATACGCATCTTGCCAGGCCTGGTCAGCAAATGTTATGGTATTCATTTGTGAATAAGCAATTCATAGGTGCTTAGGATTCAACTAGTCATAAATATGTCAGCAGACCTTCTCCCTGTATGTCTCTATGTTTTTAAGCCTTCCCAGCCTAATTTCCCAGAGGATTACATTGACCTTGAGTGCTTTGATGGTTTGTAAGGCTCCCCCTCTCCTGAGTTAACAGTGTCCTAATACTCTTGGCATTTATGGTAACAAACTTCAGGTGCAGTCTTATTATGACTGCAAAAGAACCACTTTCTTACACGTGTGCTTCCTTGCTCCTTCTGCTTCTGTAATCTAGTACTTCCTCTTTAGGAAAACCTCTCTATAAATTAAGAGTATGAGCTTCACCCAAGAATCTACTTGGGTCCCTATCCCTGTCCTCCTTGGAACTTCCAGCCCTGTAGAGACCAGGGAAGGGGAAGAAGGGGCATCACGTCTAAAAGCAGAGTGCTCACAGCCAACCAAGTGCTGTTGGACTGCAGCTAGCTGGAGGAAAAAGTCACAGTGTGATTGTTTCCCCACAACTGGGTGGAGTCACAAGAAGTGCAAGGGTTGGAGGGGGAGGGGAATCTCTGGCACCTTCCAGTTTGATGTTTTTTAGGGGCTTTCCAGCCTTGCCCTCTGTAGAAGACCTGCCTAGCCTTCAAGATGCTTCTGTTAACACGGAGGAGTGTTCCTTTCATTTTGTTAATCATCAGTCCAAGAGTTAAGAGGTGTACTAAGAAACCAGTTGTTTTGAGCTTGTCCATAAGAAGGGAAAAATCTTTCAGCCATTATCCAAGAATAAGTGACTTGGGTGAACTCGAAGAAGCATGACAGCCACACACACACACTCACTATATATATCTATATATCACACACACACACACACACATACACACACACTCACTGTATCTATATATCAATATATCACACACACACACACACACACACTATATCTATATATCTATATATCACACACATACTCACTATATCTATATATCTAGATAAATATATAGATATAACACACACTCACTATATCTATGTCTATATAGATATAGTGTGTGTGTGTGTGTGCGTGTGCGTTATGCACGCTCTCTACCACTAGCTATACCCCAGCCTGTGCTGTTCTTTTTTATCCAAGCAATTACAGAAAAATATAGCTAGCCGATTGTCAAACAGCTAACACAAACAGGTTTTAGTGCTGAGTTGTTTTTTTTTTAAAGAGAGAGAGAGAGAATTTTAATATTTATTTTTTAGTTTTCTGTGGACACAACACCTTTGTTTGTATGTGGTGCTGAGGATCGAACCCGGGCCGCACGTATGCCAGGAGAGCGTGCTACCGCTTGAGCCACATCCCCAGCCCAGTGCTGAGTTTTTGATTAAGTAAAACTTGATTTTCTGTAAAGACAATAGAGTGCTAAAATGTTCTTTAGAGTAGGTCAGAATCATTTGGAGGGATTATTAAAACACAAATTGCTGGGTTCCACAGGAAGAATTTCTGATTTAGAACTTTGAAGTGGAGCTCATTAATTTGCATTTTTAACAAGTTTCTGGGTGCTCTTGATGCCTGGCTTTGGGAACCCCACTTTGAGAAATACCGAGATAGGTAATCATCTTCAAAGGTATATAGATAATAGAACTCTTCTTTTTCAGTTGGTGCATGTTATTTATACACAATGGTGGGCTTAATAGAATCTCTTTTATTCAGTACTTTGTGCCTCATAGCAGGCAGAATGGGAGAATGGGAGAGTGAGGCTGGGAGCTTGCAGATGTTGGTGATTAAGGAATTAAGGGATGCTCAGAGTTGAAGGGATTGGGGATGGTGGGAGAGGCAAGAAGCTGGAGAGACATAAGAAGGAATGGGAGTGAAGGACAGATTGAGAAATTCAAGCGTGAGGGAGAAACCCAACCTGACAGGGATCTCACTGCCATATGAAGCGATTGCCTTATTGAGTTTGATCGTTGAGGTGGTGACAAGAGCTGTACCTAAAACAGATGGATAAGGCCCTGGAGGTTTTATTGTATTCCCTTCTGTATTAAATAGCAGAAATGGACAAGTTCTTTGAACTTTCATAATGATACTCATTTTCCTTGACAGTATGTATTAATCGCCAGATGGGAAACTCTTTCTTTTGGGTAAATAAGGTCATAAAGATAAGCTGTGACAATTAAATGGCCACATTTCTTTTATTTTATCAATATGGTTGGAATCTAAGTTGGACATGATAGGATGTAGGCAGCCTTTTCTTCTTTAGTGTCCTAAAACATGAGTTTTGATGTCTAAGTTCATATGGAAATTCCTATTCCATTTTTTTTTTTACATTCCATTCATTGTAATTGTTCAAGGTGTTATTTTAAGAACTCAAGGCTTGGCCATATATAGGTGGATAGTATTTGGTTATGAAATCATTGAAAGCCTCCCTTCCACCTGCAGTCACTAGCAGAAGAATGCCCAAGTCTATTTATTTTTTTACTTTTCCAATATTGGGGATCAAAACCAGGGCCCCATGCATGCCAGACAAATGTTCTATCACTGAGCTACTTCCCCAGCCCCTCAAGTCTATTTTAAAAGCCTACTTAAAAAATCATTTCAGTGAAGCATGTATGAATATGTCTTGTGATTCTTCTTTCTACAAAATGTCAATCATTAGGAGAAATAATATTACAATTCCCAAATACTTCTAGAGAGCAATATTCAGGAAATAATATTTTATAGTAAACATTTTTAATAAACAGCAGCATAAAATAATCAGTGTTTAATATCATCTCTGGTGTGTGATACAAATGCATATATCCTTGATATAAAATAGCCTTTTCATCATTACATTTCCATGCTTGTCTATTTGAAATGCCCATAACAACAAATCAAACATTAAGTAATACAGTGATTAAATGCATGCAGTGAAAATAAGGAAAGATATGGTAAGGTGAAATATCTGATTATTGCCATTATATATTTGAAGAAAATCTATATTGAGTTAAGAACAAATAAAGGAAATAAGGAAACAGACCAGATATAAAAATGCAAAGATATATTTTCACTTCTGTGATACAAACCATAAACATAGTTTTGTGCAAAAAAAGAATCTGAAAATAAAGTAATCTTACAAAACACATTGTCAACAAAGCAAAAGATATTTTTCAGTTTGTGAAAAAATACTATTTAATACAAAAGGGACTGTGTTATGCAGTATCACAGTGCTGTTATAAAATACATTATTACAAGTGGTTTTGAAATTTAGTTTGCTCACCTTAATGATTTCAGCTATTACAAAATGTTTAAAATAAATGTCATAGTTCTTTATAAAAAACTAACTTGAATTTATTTTTTAACCATAATAATGTTTTTCCAGAGAAGGTATTTTACTGGCTCATGGAATGCTAATTTCCCTTTAAGGGATTCCTAGAAAAACTCAGATTCACTGAAATTGTGTTTACTTAAAATAATAAATATTCTTGGAAAAACAATTGATTGTCATATGATATACAAAACTGTGGTTTGAAGCTTCATCATTAAATAGTTGCATAGCAACAAAAGGTTACAAATATTCTCCTCTACCTAATGTTAAGAAATGTAATGTCTTGAA
The DNA here is from genome assembly GCF_001458135.2 of Marmota marmota marmota. Lineage (NCBI taxonomy): Eukaryota > Metazoa > Chordata > Mammalia > Rodentia > Sciuridae > Marmota > Marmota marmota. The sequence continues at coordinate 2,912,131 of NW_026000082.1, forward strand.
TCAGCTTATTCATGCCACAAAAATATGTCTTAATTTATCTCCCAGAAAATCTGAATATAGCCAATTCTTTGAGTTCACAGTAACTATAAGTTCATGTTTGTTCTTTGAAAATTCAAGTTTGGAAAAATTACAACACATTTTGTTAAATAGTTTTCCTTGCTTTCCCATGCTAATTGTATTTTTTAAAATGGAAACATCAAGGTGGTTTCTAATTCTTTTACATTCTCCTCATGAAATATCATTTCCAGGAATTAATTTACATCCTGGAAGTCTCACATAGCTTTAAATGAAAACAAGACTTGGAGACATTGTTCTTAGAATAAAGGAGTTATTTTTTAACAAGAGAAAAATCAAATATAAAGCTCCTTCCTATATAGGACTTGAAACCCATAAGAATTCTAAACTTGGCAGAAGATGCTTGGCAAGTAAATGCCAGGAGAAGCACATTTGATACCCCTCTCTAAAGAAGGCAAAAAGGATTATGTTGCTTATTTACCAGTTTAAAGAATGCAGTTGTTGGTACCGTTTGAAATGAAAACTCATTACTTGTTTTTTCGAAATACTGTAATGTCTTGCAAAACAGAACGTATTGTCTTTGGATTTCAACTAATTGTATGAATACATTGTTATAATTCTTGGGGCTGAAATAAAATCTGTGAACATTTCCAGTACAGGGGGAAAAAAAAGGTGGGGGTGGGGGGCTTTAAATTTCCAAGCTATTGGTATCATTGCAGGGTTCCCTGTTTGCCTAAAGTCCACTGATGGTAAGCACCCTGCACTTCAAACAACTTGTAAATGGGGCTGGGGCTGCAAGATGTGGCCTTCTTGTCTGCAGCCACACCTCTACTCTTCAGCTTTATTGGTCCAGGGGAACTCCTGTGGAGGCTGTCTTTTTGGGAACTCTTGTTCTTCTCCCATGGATGTTTATCTAGGTTGAGGGACAATTTCCCTGGCTATGCCTCCTTCAGTGTCTCGTTCCTAATGCAGCCAGGTGAACTACCAATCAACAATCAATTCCAGCATCCACATTCAGCCTTCTTAGGGTGCTATGCCCTGTGTTATTTCAAGGACTTGTGTAAACACATTGTGAGAAAGGAAAATGTGGAAAAGGCCTTCATGATCAGAAAAGGTGGTTCACAAAGAGGCATATTCTGCACCTTCCCAAGGAAGCCCCACTGTGGAGAAGACTTCAGGGCATGTGATACATTGTTATGGCTCATTTCCATCCAAGATTTCAAATTTGGCCTAAAGTTTCCTCATTGACTCTGAACACCACTTCCATACAAACACGCATAGAGTCTAAATCGAATCAGTATAATTCCTGAACATTTGTCCTGAAGAAAAGACAGCAGGTAGACAAATGCTATGGTATATACATCTCGGGGAGAAACCAGTCATGGTGACTAAAGGCAAATACATAAAGCACCATTCAACTTTCCTTTTTGGTTTGATGTTTAATCACCAGGTTCTTTTCTTCTTCAATGGTTTCCAGTTTTAAGTACTTGAAACCGAATGTTCCAATCCCAATGTCACTCCATGCACCTGGATGGACTGTAAATCCCACAGTACGTTTTTTTTTTTTTTTCCTGGCTAGTGTCTGTCCTGCTTGGTAAGACACTGTTAAACTTCACAGAAGATACTTGTTGCAATGTCTGCTAAATGAGAACCTTACTTTAATAAAAATATTTGAATATAAATCTTTTCTACGGCTTTCTAGTTTGTCCTGTATACCACATTTACAAAAGTTGCACATTTTACAGTTCTGCAGAAATCATAGATTCGGTGTGCCCATGAATATTGGAGTCTCCTAGCAAAGATGGTTGCTTTGAGTCTATTTTGTAAGGTTTTTGAGATTTGTTGCCAAAAACCGTGATTCCCATTCCACCAGGATGATTTGGAATTGACATGTGGGGTAGTAATGGGATATTTGCTTCCTGATTGGATCCTGATGAGGGCAAGCTGGTCACATGGCCAGTGCTGGTCGACCCACTGGCGCTGCTTGGGGACCGACTCTTGGGAGGTGGGCAGTGCTGAATTACCCTGGGAGGACCTGTTGGCTGGTAGTGGGCAGCTGGAAAGGCTGCATAGCCAGGAGGTATTGGGTATCCATTGATGGGGATGAAGCGCTGGTTCTGAGGTATTGCTGGGCCAATGAAACCGGCAATCTGGCCCTGTGGTGTGATACCCTGGGTTGGGAACATGTAATTGGGATATCTGGGGTTACTGAGATTACTCACTGGGCTGGCACTGAGGGAGGTTGTCTGCGTGGTGGCATTTCCCCCAGAAGGAGTAGTAGAGCTGGTGTGACTTGAGAGACCCTCCCAGGACCGAAGTCGGACATGAATATCTTTAAATCTTGGTCTCCTGGAAGGAATCTCATTCCAGCACTCTGTCATGAGACTGTACATCCTGGGCGGGCAGTCTTCAGAACATGGCAACAGCTGGCGTTTCCTCACCATCTCGATCACTTCCTGGTTACTAAATCCATAATATGGCTGGAGTCCAAAACTGAATATCTCCCATAAGACAACCCCAAAGGACCAGATATCTGAATCAGAAGAGAATTTGCCATACATGATGGCTTCAGGGGGCATCCAGCGAATGGGCAGCAAAGATTTACTCTGAACTCTGTAGTAATCAGCAGAATAAATTTCTCTGGAAAGCCCAAGGTCTGAAATCTTTACATGAAGTTGCTCTCCGATTAAAATATTGCGAGCTGCAAGGTCTTTGTGGACAAAGAAGTGACTAGACAGGTATTCCATGCCGGCTGCAATCTGAATTGCAATGTGCAGGAAATCTCCATGATCCAAGCTGGATTTTACAGTGCCATCTTCATCACTGCTACAGCCAACATCGGAATGTGGGGACCGCATGATGAGGAACTCATGGAGATCCCCCTGATTCATATATTCAAAAAGCATGCACACAGGTTGTTCCTGAGTGACAGCACCCAGAAGGCAGACAATATTGGGGTGGTGCAGTTCGGCCATCAAGGAGGCTTCTTGTTGAAATTCTGTCCATTGCTGAGGGTTATTATAGTCTTTCAAGGTCTTGATAGCAACCAGCTGAGCATGGTCCATACCTGGGAGATAGAGATGGCCCTTATAGATTTTTCCAAATGCACATTCGCCCAGTTCTTCCATAAAACGTACAGCAGAAAGAGGCAGCTCTTTAGCTTTGCTCTGTGTGAAAGAAAGGAATAATGTGGATTAAAACATTTCTTAAGGCAAGACATCAAAGCATCTGAAAGGAGGCATGAAGCAACCAGAAAAGAATCTAAAAATACACTTGTGCTGAAATTAATGGTAATGCATTTTTTTAATGATTTCTTTAAATTTCCAGTAAAGAAAAGCTTATTGATTCAGTCCTATGCTTTATGGTATTGTTTGTAATAGCAAAAGATTCGAAATAACTCAAATGTCCCCCTAGAGAAGACCTACTTATTAAATAAGTCATGGTAGAACTAGTATATAAAATATCCTATACTTGTGAAAAAGAATAAGGAAGTTTTCCCTGTACTGATATGGAAAAGTCTCCAAAATCCTATTGCTGAATTTAACAGAAAAAGTAAACAAAGAGTTAATGCTGTTTGTGACATTTTGTAAAAAAAAAGAAAAAAGGAGAAAAATGAATATACTCATAATTCTCTGCATATGCATATAGAAACTACAAAAGGAGACTTGGGGTACGGCAATGGTTATCTGGAAGGTATGGTGGTAAGAATTAGAAAGGGGCACAGAAGTGGAAATTTTTCCTGTTATTTTATGTTGTTGTTGGTGGTGGTACTAGGGATTGAACCCAGGGCCTTATCCTCATAGGGAAGTGCTCCACCACTTAGGTACATCCCAACTTGCTATCATGCCTTTTTATATTTTTTATATAGGAAAATGGACTATCAATTCAAAAAAATGAATAGTTAAATTTAGAACTATATGGTCAGCCTTTCCACGGGATAAATCAAGAAATTTCTTCTGCAATTATAGGTCTAGCCACAATTTTTCCTTTGTTGTCTGGATCCTTCTGTTATTACTATTATTATTATTATTATTACTATTATTATTATTATTATTTGCTAGGGATTGAACCCATGGCTTCATGCACACTAGGCATGTGCTCTACCACTGAGCTGTAGCCCTAGCACTTGTGGCAACTAATGAAGTTCCTCTGGGAGAGCAAGGTGTTGATGATAAGAAAGGACCAGTTGAACTAACTTTTTTCTCTTGCAGCACTTGGATGATTTTACTTTTTCTATTAAGAGTAACCCAAGATGACTTTTTCCTACATGATGTTAAGATTGGGGCCTTGAATAATAATATTTGCTAATGATGTAAATGAATCTAACTGATGTGATGGTCCCTTGAACAGCATAGTAGGTATTTCTTTTTGACTAAATAACATTCCCCAGGCTTTTGATGGTAGAGAGGGCTAAGAGACTTAGTACTAAAACTTCTTTTGGGAAAATGAGAATTGGGAAACAAACCCATGGGTTATTAGGCTGATATAATAAAGAGTTAGAAACCAAACACCCTCTTCTCCCCCACTGCTTGAAACTGACCCATAGGCAGTATGGTGTAATTCCAACCAAGTGAGCTTTGGAATCATACAAGTTTGAGTTTGCATCTTGGATCTGCTGTTTTCTATTAACAATAGTGAATACTTATATAGTACTATGTGCCAAAACTATTCTAAGCACTTCATAAATATTAACACAACCCTGAGGAGGAGGTCCTATATATTAGCTGCTGACCTTGAGTGAGTTTCTTAACTTCTCTGAACCTGTTTCCATATCTAAGAAATAATATAACTAGTCCAGTTGCAGTAGGGATTAAATACTACAATGTATAAAAGTAACTTCAACCTAATAAGTGTCCTTTAAATCATTCTCATTATCCTCATTAGGGAAGTCATCCAAGAAGTGGAGTAAATGCAAATGATTTAGATCCATTTATAGCCTTAAGTAGCTCTAGAGTCTTGTCTGATTCCTTCTATATTTTAAAATATATGTTTAAGTGTCTTCTTGACAACTTTTCTCTGTTCTCCTGTTGTTGTTAGTAAAAAAATAATTGAAAAAAAATAACATAACTTGTTTGGAAGCCGGAGGGTGGGTACAAAGTTGTGACCTGAAGAACTCCTCAGAGAGTTCTGGTAAGAATGGATAGAAGTGGAGGCAGCAAGAGCTCATGTTGAAGAGCAGATGCTGGCAAATAGGACAAGGAAGCAGCAGGCCAGACTTCTGGGAATAGGAAGAGAAGAAGGAATGATGGGAATTGGTGAAACCTGACACATGGCCCCTGGTTATTAGGAGCAGGCTGCCCACCCCTCCACGGAGGCAAACAAATGAATTTCCAAAGGTGATTTTGCCATTCTACATAAGGAGAAAGAGGCTTAAAGAAAGTATCAAGATTTTTCAGGAGACCCCAAAGAGCTGCACTTGCATCTGCAAAGCCCATCCTGTGTGAAACCAAAGAAGGCTGAAGTCAGCAATTCCACATAGATGCAAATACAGAATGTCTCTGGAGGCTCAGACCAGGCCTGACACCTCGCAGGGCTATGAGCTCCAGGGTGTGATCACTTTGCAGAATTATAATTGTTCTTTATCCCTGTCCAGATACATGAAAGACTACATTTTGGCCTAAAGTGTGTCTCGTCATATCTCACCATTCCCATGGGCCCATGGGCCAAGCAGTATGGAGTCCAAGCCTTCTCCCACCTATATAGCAGGAAGGAATAGTCTACTAGAAGCACTCAAAACCAAATTTGGGAGGCAGGTGTGGTGGTACATGCCCATAATACCAGCAGCTCAAGAGGCTGAGTCCCTAAGCAACTTAGCAAGACCCTGTCTCAAAATAAAACATAAAAAGGGCTAGGGATGTGGCTCAGTGGTTAAGGCCCCTGGATTCAATCCTTTGTACCCTCAAACAAACAAAAACAAATTTGGGGTTTGCTTTAGAAAGAAGTGTAGAAAACATATACAATGGTAGATCTCACAAAACCTTTCTTTTGAACACCTGTGCAGCAGCTGGCACAGTAATACCCAGAGCAAACCGCTCAGAAATTGGTTTCAGGGGAATCCTTTACATAGTGATTTGCATTTTTAAAATGCTCAAGTTACTTGGTACAAATGAGTCTTAACTATAGACTCATTTTCAAATTTTACATAAATCCTGAACTAGTTAAAAAATCATAAAAACCCTTCAAGAAGCAGTCGGTAGACTGTACGGTGATGGCAGGAAATTAGCTGTATTGTTGAGGAACAGATGGTTTACATTATACAAACCCTTTAGGCTAAACTTGTTTAGGTCTGGCATATTGTAAATTATATTTTAGTAATGAAAGTGAAATGACCTCTGCTTGACCTCAAGTGGGGTTTGTCTGTTTGAACCAATGTAGTGGAAAACTATGAAAGAAAATGAAGTCATAAAGTTTTGGCAGTTCAATTTTGGCTCATTTCAAGTTAAGGGGTTATAAATCTGTTTAGTTTTTGTTTGACAAGTATTTGTCATACAGGGATGTACAAAATGTAAAGAAGTGTAAAATACACATGAGGCACGGTGCCAAAGTAAACCAAGTACAAAGGAACACTGGAATGAATAGGGTCCTGGGCGCCTATCTCTTTATCACTCCCTCCATTAGTTGAATGACAAGATGGGCTCGGTTTATTATATGCTGTAAGGCAATTAAGTACCTTAAAACTGAAACAGGCTTTCAGTTTAAATGTTAACATTTTTACTTCTCAAAGTAAACACACATCTGCCTCAGTGCGGTTTTTAAAATTATATAATTTTTGATGGGGAGGCAGATAAAAGTTGATGTAGAAGCTGATAGATCCATTGAAGATGAGATTGTGCTTCTTCCTTTAGAAACTTTTGGAGAGCCACAGTGTCAGGGTTCGAATGAGCAAAAGGAGAATGAAGAAAGAACATTTCAGATGTGAGCACTGGCTCAACTAAACGGTAGACAGAGACTGGGCTGATTGTAGGTGGCCTCTTTCACCTGAGTGATGTGTGAGAAGTGGGGATGTGCGACTTTTTTTGTTTTCTTTCTTTAAAATTTTTTTTTTCATACCAGGGATTGAACCCAGGGGTACTTAATCACTGAGCCACATCCTTAGCCTATGTATATATTTTTAGAAACAGAGTCTTGATGAGTTGCTTAGGGCCTTAATAAGTTGCTGAGGCTGACTTTGAACTCACAATCTTCCTTCTTCAGCCTCCCGAGCTGCTGGGATTATAGGCCTGCACCACCCTGCCCAGCTCCTTTTTGTTTTCTTAATGTTAGATATAAAAGAAAGAGTAGAGTTTTTAAAATTGTAACGCTGATGGTGGCTGCTGATGGGAATGAAGGGCCATCTCCATGGTGACTTTATCTTTCTACTTCAGGGAAGTTATACCTCAGGTGATAACAGATTTGAAATGACTTCTGGTGAAGCAGCTTATTAGCAACTGTTATTTCCTAATCATTTTACATAAGTGATTACTCTAGGAAATAAGAGGTTTTGTGATGGCCACCAAAACCTGCTCTGTGACTGTTTACCTCTGACTTGGTTTCTGAGGGCTGCTCTACTTTTGAGTCCCACTTGAAGTGGACAAACAGATAAAAAGCAAAGCCACTATAATGTATAGTTAATGTTTGCTAATAAAATAAAGGAGAGAAAATAAGCAGAGCTACATTAGGATGGAGGGAACTGGGCCCAGGTGGTTCTCTGGCACAGGAAGGGGTCTCTAACAGCAGTTGCTGAAGAAAGACCAAAGTTCATATTCACAGTCAGCGCCAACCACCCCTTACAGTCTCTACAACCCCTGTTATTCAAGCTCAGTATATCCTCCATGTTCTGATGACCAGGATGACTGTGGCCCTTTTACAAATCTCCTGCACTATTCTTTGGAAGTAGATTTAGCTAGACACAAGTGTCTGCAGAAGAGTAACATTCATGTCATGGCATTTGTCTTTGCTCTGATGAGACAGATCCTGACCCCATTGAAATTTGAGGGATATTTTTTTTAGCAGGAGAATATCACTAGGTTCTTTTTCTCTCCAGAAGCAGTACTCTCTGAGATCTGCATTCCTTGGAGACAGGCTTGCTATCTGAATCTCAAATATCGCCATATTCTACATCAAAGAGGCATCAGACCCATTTGGAGAACCTGTTAAAACATAAATTGCCAGATCCCACCTCCAGAACATCTCATTCTATAGGTCTGAGATATTCCATGGATGACAGCTCCCAAGTGAGGTTGATACTCCTGGCCTCACTTTGAAAACCACTGGAATAAATGGAGATGGCTTTCTGGATTTTGCAGTCTGGGTTCCCACATGAAGAAGGACCACAGTGCATGTGAAGAACCCAGTTGAGCTATTCTAAAATATATAAGGTGGAGAAAATAATACTCTGCATGAAAAGATGCTTTGGAAAGGCAGGGAGAAGAAAAATGCAAGATTACCTACCAGCAGTTGCTGGGTTTGTATTCTGCACAGCTACCAGAGATTCAAAGTTCTGAAACGTAAATCTTTCTATAGCATGAACCATATTATCAATTTACTGTGTTTTCATTTAGTTTATAATAGTTGGTTGCATCAGTTAGCTAACTGATGTTATATTTACAATATACCAAAGAGTGCACATACAGACTGATATATGAGGGACCATGCAAGACCCATGAAGAGCAGACACAGTCCCTACCCTGATGTTTGTAATTTGAATTTACTAACAGCTACCATGTATTGAATACTTTCCATGTGCTAAACACTGAGATAATAATGGCTATAGTTTTAATGCTAATGTATTAGGCTATAAATACTTTGCATATATTAACTCCTCATAATAACCCCATGAGATCAGTAACAATGCCTAGTCCCCAGTTTACAGATGGAAAACCTGAGGAACAGAATGGTTAACTGGTCTTGAATCTGATAGGTGCTCAACTCAGACTCCAGAGCCTGCTTTGTCAGCTACTCCCCGGTGCTCCCTTTTGTGCTCTCTGAGCTTCATGCATTAGTTCATTTCATCCTCATTATAATGCTCTGAGATTTCCCCACCTTAGGGATGCTCAAGATGTGAGAGCTTTTTGAGTTAAAGTACTAGGGTTAATGCTCTGCTGCAGAGAGTAAGAAAACGAACCTGTCAATAGTAACTTTTGCCAGAATTGGGCACAAGAGCCCTGGAGAATATCTGAACCTGATTTTTCTTGGTATGTGGACTTGGCTGTTGCCATGAATCTGCTTGTCTCCAAAGTCGATTTTCCTTTCATGTGCATTATCTTGGTTCTTAGGTAAACAGTGTTAGATTTGTGAAACAATTGACTCCATTCATAAACGGAAATGACTGAATTTTAAAAGCTTAGAGGCCACAGCCATTTTATTTTGGGAGATTATGGACATTTTTCAAAGACTACAGCTGAACTAAGTGCCTTCTGGCTTATGCAATCAAATTCTAGAGGGAGTTTCAACCCATAGTTTGCCACATTTGTTTCAGAGTTCAGCTGCACTTCTCTGGAAGTGATTTAACTTCAGAGGCATTTCTTTTCTGTATAATGCAACTTTCTGATAGTTAGTTTGAATGTTTGGTGGTGACCAAGGTTGATTCTGTGGTGGAGTTACTTTACAATGTCAATGGGAGAGGATCCATTCTGCTTGGAACTAGACAGAACAGATGTCAGTAATTTTAATGTCGGCCTGACAACCATGTGCTCCTAACTTGAGCTCATATGTTTCAGCCAGCCTGAAAATTAAGGCAGTAGAGTGAAATAAGCAGTCTCTAGGCAGTCCTGAGTTCGAGTCCCAGATCTACTCTTATTAGCTGTGACTTGGGATAAACCTTAATCTCAAACTCAATTGTTTTCTTTTTAACCTCCTGAATCAGGCTTAAACTAGTACTTACTTGGTAGGGTTATTAAAAAGAATCTATTGAAATAATGCTGCATTCCCTCAATGATGAAGAATTTAGCCCATTCATTCTTGGTACTCATTTATAATACTTATTTTCCTTATAAGTTTCTATAGACACAGGTCTGAGCTGAGGCTATGTATTGGCCACCCTCCCCGCGATCACTACTGCATCCTCTCCACCCTGATGGGTTTTATCTAGGATGCGAGCAGGGTATAGGGCAGGGGAATTCATATCAATAGAATGGACACAAAGAATACCAGATCTCCCCCTTAGAGCTACCTCTATAATCTTGACTGTGATTCTTTTGTGTCTGTCCCCACCCTAGGTAATGCTGTGGGCTGCTGGACCCTACAGCTTCTATGGGGAACATTCTGCTTCATTAAAAGACCTGTAGTCCTCACTGTAACAACAATAATAATAATTTCTATCTATTGAGTACCTGTGAATGCCAGACACATTATCTTAAAGTGTCCAAACTATCCCTTTTAAGTACTATTTTTGTCCTTTCTTTACAGGTGAGAAAATAAAAGGTTCAGAGAAGAGTATTTGCTTACGATCTCACAGCCAGTAAACAATATAGCCATCATTTGTAATCCTATCTTCCTGCCTTTAAATCCTGCTTTTAAATCTTCCTGCTTTTAAATCTCTTTGAAGAGTATCAAACTATCTCCTAGAAATATACTCAGAGAAAAATGTGTCTGGACAAATAAGTTAGGCCCAGATGGGTAGGGACTCCTGGGTGCCTGGATGAATTTTATAACTTGAGATTGGTCCTTCCAGGTTGGGAAATTATTGTACTCAAGGGGGAGCTAAAGGGATGCCAGAGGCTGAAGTCAGGATGACAGAGAGAGAAAGAGGACGAGAGGACTGACAAACATTAGAGGGCGTTCCCATTTAGGGCATTAAAAGAAGAACTAGTGAAGGAAACATGAGGAGGAGATAGGAGGACAGCCAACAGAAAAAGCAGTTCAAGATGGTGGTTAAGGATATCAAATGCTCCAGAGAAATTAAAGAGGGTGAAGACTTGGAAAAGGTCACTGGGTTAAATTACATCAATGGTGACTCCCAGGAGGCCCATGTGAATAGAATGGCGAGCTCAGAAGCTTTGGGAGGCAGTGGCTTTAAGGAGTGAGTGGAAAAGTTATTGAGGGTAGTTAACCATGAAGTGTAGTGACATCTGGTAAGGACAGGTGTTCAAAACGGGAAGCCAGACCACAGCAGGGCTTCCTAGAAGCCTGTGCTGGCAAAAGGGACAGGTCTAGAGAATACATCCAAGTTTCAGCATATTTAGCAACTACTTTGGCTGGATAGGAGAAAGAAGAGATGATTTGCCTAGAAGTGAAGAAACAGAGAAGAGGGCAAGAGATGAGGGTAAGCAGAGAAATAAAATATAGTCACCAGCTTCGGGAAGCTAGGCAAATCCCCCTTCCCTCCCAACAATCCTCAAAGGTTTCTTATATCAGCCAAGAGCTGCAGGAATCTGACCCACCAGGGCTGGTCAGACTTTAGCTGCACCCCCATCTAAGGCCTCCTCTGCTTTTCTGTGCCCCTTTTCTCAAACTCCTTCACCTCTGAGCCTCTTTGTTTGCCTAACCCCCAGGTAGGCGAGGAGTCAGAAGGCTACATGGGTCTCTGTGTTGAAAGGGAGACTCTGCCCTCTCCCTCTCCCTGAGAAGTTCGTTCCCTAGCCTCTTGGCCTCACCCAAGAGGCTTAAAGGGTGCTGTTTTCCAGAGGCATGACAGTTTGGGAAATGTAGGTAGGGGAATGAGCGGCAAAGGGAAAGAATTAGAGAAAAGGGAGTTTCTAGGCTCCACTGAGGAGGTTCACTTTCCACAGTACTTTTTTTTTTAAAAACCCACTTAAATTGTAAAATTTGTGACTCAATATAGAAAAATCTTGCTTAGCTCAGATACCACTAGAGTACTCATTGGAGGATTAAATGGTCTGAAATCTTTTGCTGAATAAAATAAAAGGAAAAGAAACTTGGACAGTCCACTTCTTTCTCTGAACAGCTGAGAAAACTCAGCAAAAGACGAGATGACTTCTCCCAGGCCCCAAGAGGTAGAGGGAGAGACAGAAGAGCATCTCCATGGCCTGTCTGTCCGCAGGCTCAGCATGAAGACGCCTCTCTGGTCCAGTGGCTTCCTTTCCCCATAGATCAGAAGGAAACTGGTGCCTCATCAAAAACCTTTACTAGCAGCTACATCATCCTGCCTCTCAGGGGACCTAAGCCAGGCTCGTCAGCCAGTCTGTCTGTGGCCACCTATTGTCTTCCTGGAAGGGTATCGGTTTCTAATCTCCCAGAGGAGCCTCTTCTTCTTAATCCAAACACTCAGGGGAATGTTAGCAGCTCAGCAAGTGAAGAGAGATGGAAACAGATAGTTTAAACCCTGATGGGAACATTCGCATGGATAAATAAGAGGCCGGAGTCTCTGACTCTTGAATAGGGCCAAGGAAAAAAATAAAAATAAGGCGAAGGCAGGCAGTTTCTTTCCTTCACTTCTTTTTTACCCTCACCTCCAAATACCCTTTTGACTTTGCTCTGGTAGTGTTTTCAGGGCTTTTTCCTCTTCCTTATTTGCGTCGCTTCCTTTTACATTTTATAGGTGCATGCAATATTTATGTGGCTTTGACCTTTTAAAGCAGTTTTAGAGATTGATTGTTTACATTTAGGAATTTTCTTTAAGGTCTACAAAGTCTTTTGTGCTTTTTCCAGGAAAGGCACTCAGTAAGAACCAAAACAAACAACGGAATAACTCAAATTTGATTGGAGCCAAATCTCTTAGGAGAGTAAGGAAAAAAAAATAGCATTTGTTTTTGTTGTTTCCTTTTCCCTCTTCTAACCCAGTCAAATATTTGAACCATTCCTACTTCAGTCTAGTTCAAAAGTGCTTATGAGCTGTTTAAGGTCAAATTGTAAGCCTTGGACTAGAGAAATCTTGACACTCATTTCAAGGCATGCTTCAGAAATGAGCCAGGAACTATGAAAACAATGTTTATTTCACCAAGTCTCTGAGAAAACTCATGTCAGTATATTTTACATGTGTCTCTTTGACTACAGAGGATGGGGAACCATTATTACTCTGGCCAAATTTTACATGTACCTGCAAAAGCTAGGGCTATATCACTCAGGTTTGTGAGTGTTACCAGGCCTCTGAAAGGTTTGTCAGCAGCCTGGGGATGCTGTGGCAACTGTTTGGCACAGACTGACCAGATGGGATCATATTTAGTTGTTTTCCAGACTCCCTCCCTTTTCTATGTAATTTATTCTGTGAAAAAGTTATCAAGGGGTCAGCAAGAGCCAAAGCTTTATTTTGAGTTGAAAAACCCTATATTTACATTTTATCTCCCCAATTACAAGCTCTTTGACCTTGAACAAGTCACTTAATCTGTTTGAGTCTCAGTTATTCTGGCTGTACAACAGTAATGATATCATCTGACTTGCATATTAGCTATTTGGATTCACTGAGATAATGGATATAAAAGCCCCTAGTATAATTCTTGGCAATTCATATTAATCAATATATATTAGCTTTCTCTATTTATGCCACAAAACTCTATAAGATGTTCGATAGAAAAACTATGTAAATTCAAAGTTTCATACCTGTTGAACATCATGTTACAAACCAGCCTGCACTAAAAATAGAATTAAGATTAAGCCTTATCTATAAAAATGATAATTTTCCTGAATGGAAATGATACTTCTATGACACAGCAGTGAGGAGCTCATCTCTCCAGTAAGATGACTACTGCCCAGTATAACTGCTGTAACCAAACTGATTTGAGCCTATATTTCCAGTAAGTGGCTTTTGCCCAGAGTAACTGCTATAATCAAACTGATTTGGGTCTCTCAGCCACCCAGGCTCCGCAATAACAGAAATGACAGGACAAGACTCTCATTGAACAATGACATTGCACTAGAAGATTGAATCCCTGGGATATCTAGAAGTACCTGGAAGGCCAACCAAGTCTAACCTCCTGAATATGCAATAACATTAACCTCTTTATTTTCTTCTACTTTTATAGTAGTATTAAGTAGTAAGGATTACAAGTCACATTACATAAAATACTACAATGTTTATAAATTGGCTAGCTGGAAGCTAGGATATCAAAACAGTTGAACCCCTATTCCACCCATGCCCCAATCCACTGTATGATCTTCAGTGTGTGTGTGTGTGTGTGTGTGTGTTTGTGTGTTATGGCAAATATTCACACTTAGCAAGAGAACATTGGTTTTGCTTGGGGTGGAAATTCTGAAAATGAAATTTTAGCATTTAAAGAACTCTAAAATTTTACCAAGAAATATGATTTACATAATAGCAAAAATATTAAGACTCCTAAGTTTAAAAAAGAGTCTAAACAGCAAAGTAAAATAAAATGAAACAAAGACCAATAGTCCCAATTGTGTTATTCCACTTATTAGACAAAAGGATTAGCTAATTTAAATGTGAAGACTTTTTCCTCTAAAATTTATTATGGGTGTCCAACGAATAATATGGCCACTAACCCACAGAGAACATAAATATTTGTTGAATGACTAGTCCTCTGGATTTGGCACAAGAAGAAAAGACAGGCTTTGGAAGCAAGAATTCTACACGATTTAAGTGAATTCCTTTGCTGAGAGGCTTGGGAGCAAGGTCCTGGCCTTCCTGAGAGTAAGAGCCTGTCAGGTTTCAGCTCAAAATGTAGTACGGGTGCTCCATTCAAAGTGAGGGCAGTGACCCTGAGTTCCTTGTCAGGACCTCGAGCAACTTAAATGCTGAAAGATGTGAATGGAAAGCAAAAGGGGATGTGGGTTGATTTTGCACAGAGAAGGGAAGGTTTAAGTGGGCTATCATAGAACAGCTTTCAAAGATTGTTGGAAGGACAACCTTTCTCTTAAACCAAAGAGAAAGAGATTGAAGATAGGATTCGAAAGGATTTTTAAAAATTGTGTTAAAAATCCAATACATAAAGCTGACCATCTTCATTATTTTTAATTATACAATATAGTAATTTTAATTATGTGTACATTATTGTGCAATAAAAGGATTTTCTGACTGTGAAGTTGGTAAACAATGAACAATGTTGAATCACTCTCTCTCTCTGTCTACTCTGAGGAAATAGGGAATCTCCTTCTTCAAAATTTTAAAGTAGCTCACATTCTTTCTTTTTTTGTGATGCGGGGGGTGGGGGACGGACCAGGGATTGAACTCAGGCACTGGACCACAGAGCCACATCCCCAGCCATATTTTGTATTTTATTTAGAGACAGCGTCTCACTGAGTTCCTTAGCACCTCGCTTTTTGCTGAGGCTGGCTTTGAACTCGCAATCCTCCTGTCTCAGCCTCTGGGATTGTCAGCGTGTACCATCGCGCCCAACAGTAGCTCACATTCTGAGCCCTGAGGGCCTTACTGAGATGATTTCTTAAAAATCCCGTGTAACCCAACAGTTCCAGGGCAAGGCCAAGCTCTGGCAAGCCCAACACTGGAGTGGACACACAGAGGAAAGCCATGTTTCAGGTGCCTTGGGCAGAAGATACATGATTAGTCTTTGCATTGGCTGAAGATGAACTCTAGCACCTGAACTCTGATTCTATGTCATCTGATTTCTAAGCATAGTATGTTTATGATGGTTTGCTTGAACTTGAAGCCTGTGGAATAAGTGCAGCTCTGCACAGCTGATTTTACCTTGGGTTTATATGCATTCAGCATTGACATCTCTACATTTTGGCCTCTGACGTGTTTTGGTTGCCGCTGCACTGGTGGTGATGAGGACTTCTGGTTATTGCGGCAGACACAGATAAAGAAGAAGAGGAAAGCAATGGCCAGGGGAATGGCCACACTTGGCACCAGTATGTACAGGATTTCCATTTTATTCTTCTCCTTGGAATCCTTCGAATCTGGGTTCAGAAACAAAAAAAGAATATGAGTTATTTTGTTAAAATAACATGTATAACATTATATTGCATAGTTTAAAATGACCCTCTTCTATTCTTCTATACACACAAATCCACAGTGAGAAAAAGAATCCATTGCTTATTAAAATTTGTTTCCATCAAACCTTCAACATAACTTATTGAAGTTTAAAAGTTTAAAGTTCAAACGTTTAAAAATTATAGAGAACATTATAAAAGATTTTGTATGGGTGTGGGTTGTCCTCTGGTGCTGCCTCTCTCTAGCAGCAGACCTGCATTTCTCTAACACCTTAAAAGTTAAACACCACATAAATGGACTATATACATGCAAGAGCCTTAATGTGGACCACAGGGGTCTTCTTCTTTTGGACGCCAGCCCAGATCAACCATCACCACCACATGGTGTTCCAGACATCAGACCCTTGTCTTGGCTGGTGTGGACTTACAGGTCCTGTCCTGTATCTGCCAGTTTCAATGTTGCTAAAGAATGCTGAGCCCAGTGTCCCAAAAGCAACTGGCAGGAGAATATGGGGCTCTGAAGTCAGGGCCCTATGGGTCTCTGATGAGCTTTGTGACCTGTTCAAATCATTCGTGTCTCTGGGTTTCACTTTTTCTCATCTGCAGAAGTGAAGTGGAATGTTCTGGATGGTGTGTACAATTCCCTCCAGCACAGAAGTACTGTATAACTTGACACTTTTTTGAAACCCCAGAATTCTTCTTAAATGGTTTCATATGAACCCAATAATTATGAGTGCTAACACTTTGAAGTATGTTTTTGAAATTTTATACATCCACTTTACCATTGGTTGGCAAAGACTATATGTACAGAAGGGTATGATGTATGCTTTTTTGAAAAATTGGTTTGAGTCTGACCATTAAAACCAAAAACTTAAGGCATATATTTTCATCAATGAATTATTTGACTGGTAAAACAAACATGGAATGGTAATTAGAGGGGTTATATAATGGCATGCTCTGATCACTAAAATCGACTATCTTTTTAAAAGAAAATCCAAATTGTGAAAATTCAGCTTGACACCAAATTCAGAGATGATTATTTATTTTACAAAAGAATTAACATGCATCCCTTCAGTGTGATCCTTCCACCCCTTCAGTAAGTCACTAAACAAAAGCTACTATATGCCCAGCGCTATTCTAGGTAGTGGGAATATAAAATTACGTAGGACGTGTCCTCTGCCCTTAAGGGGAGTCTTGTAATGAAATAGAGAAAAAGTAATCACAATGCATTATTATACAAAAGTATAAATAGAAGGATGAAAAGACCCAAGCCTTCCTTTAAATAGAGAGCTTCCTGCTGGGCACGGTGGTGCACACCTGTAAATCCCAGCTATTCAGGAGGCTGATATAGGAGGATGGCCAATTTGAGGCAGCCTGGACAACTTAGTGAGATAGTGGCTCAAATAAATAAATAAATAAATAAGATAAAATAAAATAAAATTTAAAAAGGCTGGGGCCAAAGCTCCATGGTAGAGGATTTACCTAGTATGTGTGAGGCCCTGGGTTCTATCCCCTAAAAAAAACAAGAGGCAGGGGCACTTCCCTGGTACATGTAAAGACAGTGTACTAAAAATAATAATTTTAATCCCTTTTCATATTTCTACTGGCACAAAATCAGGTTTGTGATCATTATCACTATAGATCAGGAACATTTAAAAACGAACTCATTTTATCCGCACAGCTAACTCTAGGAGGTAGGTGACATCCTTACCCCCATTTTCATAGGCAAGGAAGCTGAGGGACAGAGTGGTTAAGTAACTGGCCCAAGGACATGCAGCTGGATCTTCCCCATCAGTCTTGTTCCTAGCCTCTGTGCTGCACCAGCGCCAGCGATTGGGGAACACCTGCTATTTTGTGCCCATCTTCCCACAGTAGGGGTCCTTGGGTTCATGGAGGTGAAAAGGGTGAGGGGGATCTGACAGGTGGAAAATAACACTGGTGCTGGCTTTGAACTCCCTAGTATATCCCTGGTACCAGGTAAATGTGCAACCTCGCATCTCTGGAAGGTCCACTCTTCACTGCCAGGTGCATCTGCATGTCGGTGGACGGATGGAGAGGAATCATACCAGTTTGAGGATGTCTACAGCAAGGCCTCCTGTGAGCTCACAAGACACACAGTGGGTACACTTAGATACACTGCTGTGGATTAAGGGAAGTAGACATTTTAAAGTCAGAGACCTCGCATTACTTCCTTTGTCATTTTTAGGTGAATTTGAGTCAGCACGTAAGACACTGAGTAAACTTGTCCACAAAGTAAAAATAATAATACCCACTTTATAGAATTGTTGTAAATAACAAACAGTGTAACACGGAATTTACCTATTCTAGTAACTATAATGACTTGATCACTCAAAGTTCACTGTTAGAGTAAAAGGGGATTCTGGGATCAATGTTTGGGACTGGGAATTTTAAATAACCCTCAGCAAGAAACAACCTCTCTGATCTCTATTTCCTTCTTTATTCAACGGGAATGAATCACCCAATCTTATTTAGTTCATGCAAGAATCAAATGAGATAATGTTCACGAAAGAACCTTGAATAATTGAAAATTGCTATACAGTTGTTGGATGCTCTGTTATTAACATTATAGAATTTCTCAGTACCCTGGGGTGGGGGCAGATCTCTGTTATTCTTGGATTTTCAGTGAAATCATTATAAGCGTAACGATTACAAAAGGAATGAGGCTAATTCAGTACTAATGTAACGCTAGTCATTTTTCCAGCCTGGATTTTTAGCAACAAGAGAAAGTAAGGTCTCACCTGTCTGGCAAACAAAGGAGTCTATTCTGTATTCATAACCTATCAGCTTATTCATGGAAGGCCTTTTATTGTAAATGGGCGGTCTGGGACAAATCCCCCTGTAGTTCTGCAGGAGAACAAACTTCAAGAAGCTAAATCCTTTAAATACACTCAAACTTGGCTCCTTCTGCTTACACAGAGGGTATGCAAAGGAGTACAAGGGGTGCTATGTCTTCCTGCCAAGTGAAATAATCAAGCAGAACAATACGCAGTGGTGTTGGAGGTGACAGAAAACAAATGCAGGACTATTGTAAGTCTATCATACAACACGGTTCCTTCCCTACACGACTCTGCATTTGGCCAGAAGGGGGTTCCATCTCTGGCTCAAAAAACCTTTAAAAAATATTTTCCATAGCACAATTAGCCTTACTTCTGCCCAGCCCCTTTTAAATGTCCAATCATTCTTATTTCTCATTTTAACCCAGCACTTGAGTGTTATCTCCATCTTACAGAAACAGAAATTGAGGCTGAGAAAGGATAAATGACGGACCAAAGTTGGACAGTGGTGGAGCTTCTGGGTTGGAATGTTAGCAAGCCTGTCTGGCTTCAGTGCTTCTATGAATCTTAAATTACATCACTAATGAAAATTATTCCAAAATATTATATGGAATTGTTTTTGATCATTCTTAAGATCCCAAGGTTCCCTTTCAGTGAGAACTAATATCTCATGGGGAGTCATACTGTTAGGACGTTGCATTGGAACAATGGACATTATTCTCACTCGAAAGGGTAATGGAAACCTCTAATGTGTCATGCAGAAAATTGGCTGCAAATTAGAATGGTGAAGATTTTTTATTACTTTGGAATAACTGCTTAAAAGTTAAATGCACATATTAGTTACATCAAGTTAAATACTTGGGATTTTTGAAACCAATAATTTAGTCCAGATCACATAATTAATTTCCGTTTAAAAATCAACAATTTGGTATCTCAATTCATATCTGACATTCCTGTTTTATTTTTACAATGACATTCAATACTTTGATTAGTAATTAAATATATTAGAGAAAATATTCTATTCTTACCCTGGGGTTTACAGCAAGGTAATCATGATTTCTTACTCAGAAGATACTTTTGTAAAGTGAAACATCATCTGGGATGTTACTTTGAGTTAAAACAAGGAAATGCTCTGATTTTAAGAATGTCAAAGGTGGGAAGAAATTTGAGTGAAAGTTAGAATTCAAAGGAAATGAAGCAAGTTTAAATTATGGCCTTGTTTGAAAAATTTTTAAAAACTAAAAGGAAGTAAAAAACAATCACTATTATTTATTATTTAAAAATTATAAAACAAGCAGGTCCATGGCAATAATGATATTTACATATACCCTTGGAAACCAAAAAAAAAAAGATGGTAATTAGGCCTTAACCTGGCTTGCTGGCCCTGGCATTCATTGTTTTGATTTGATGATGGAAATACTAAGTAGATCGTCTATTGCTTAATGTATTCTCAAGTAAATTCTTTAACGAAAGAAAGAAAGAAAAGAAAAGAAAGATAGGCCATATCAGTGATTAAAATTTTCTCTATAGAAAAATGTTTAAATTAT
Source organism: Marmota marmota marmota (assembly GCF_001458135.2). Taxonomy (NCBI): domain Eukaryota; kingdom Metazoa; phylum Chordata; class Mammalia; order Rodentia; family Sciuridae; genus Marmota; species Marmota marmota. The sequence continues at coordinate 2,932,274 of NW_026000082.1, forward strand.
AAAAAGTTAGGGGCAAAAATTCATTTGTGAGCACTTGGGAAAATCTTAGTAACTGCCATCTATACAAGTTCACTAAAATTTTCTACACAGTCAGGGCCTCAAGTTTCCTTTCCTATAAAAGGAAAGAGTTGGGCTCGTCTTTGTTTTTTAATAATTAAAGAGAATTTCAATTGTAAAAAATACACAACATAAAATTACCGTCTTAATCACTTGTAATTACAGTTCAATATTGTTAAGTATATTCACCCTGTTGTATGACCCATCTACAGAGGTTTTCATCTTATGAAATTGAAACTCAGATCCACTGAACAATTCTTCATTTCTCTCTCCTTCAGACCTGACAACCACAATTCTACTTTCTGTTCTTATGAATTAGACTATTTTAGGTGGAATCCTTGATAAGTGGAATCATATGGTATGTCTTTCTCTGACTGCCTTATTTCATCATGTTATAGCATGTGACAGGATTTCCATATTTTTAAAAACTGCATAATATTCCATTTTATGTACATACCATGTTTTCTTTATCATTTATCCATTGATGGATATTTGGGTTGCTTTCGCCTGTAGCTCTTGTGGATAATGCTGAAATGAACATGGGTGTGCAAATAGCTCTTCAAGATCTTGCTTTCAAATCTTTTGGACAAATATCCAGAAATGGGATTGCTGGATTATATGGTAATTCTATTTTTATTTTTTTTGAGGGACCTCCATACTATTTTTAATGTACTGCACCATTTTGCATTTATCAGCAGTGCACAACAATTCCAATTTCTCCACATCTTCACTAAAAATTTTTTCTTGGATAATGGTCATCCTAATAAGAAAAGTGAGGTAGTATCTCACTGGAGTTTTGATTTGCATTCTCTAATGTTAGTCATATTGAGCATCTTTTCACATGTTTGTTGGCAATTTGTGTGACTCCTTTGGAGAAATGTCTTTTGGAGTCCTTTGCTCACTTTTTAATTGGGCAAATCTTTAAGCGCCAAAGCTTGATAAATTGTATAAAATTAAATCTCTTTCATTTTTCATAGAGGGGTAGACCAAGCAAATTTAAACTTCAGCAAAACATCATCAAGTTGTAATTGACTCGTGATTTTCTTATGAAAAAAAGGATAAATATTAGTATCATTAGATAGAATTGTAATTCACTATATGCCTTTACCTAAAAGTGCTAATCATAAATCAACAGAAATTGCTTGCTCAACATTCTCATTGATCATGACAACTTGAAAAATTCCTGAATCTAGGAAAGTTACCCAATTGTTTAACTATTGAAATAAAAAGTGAGAAGTTCATACAATAGGCTAAAACAATGAATCTAAACCAGCAATTGAAACTTTATAAATAGATATAATAACTTGCAGTTAGGCTATAGACTTGTTTTATAAAATCCATAATTATAAAAATCTACTAAATGTTGATGTAATCACTTTCCCCCCAACCCCTCAAAAAGGGAATGCTAACAAGTTTTAGTGGAGATTTGAAGGCTCAGCTGCACCCAGCAACAGCATGATGAAATTGCTCTAAAATTTTCTCATATGGCACTTACAGCAGTGTAATAGCCCTCACTGCAATACTGAGTAATTATTAAATGATAAGTGTACTCTTGTACTTTCCCTGGTTTCAAAACACTGAATGGTGTCTTGTATTCTGAAGAGGTATCCTCTATTTTAAAGAAGGGCTTTGAAAGAGTAAGAAATACCCACAAGAGAAGAATGGGTAAGAAAAAGTAAGAGGGGCTATGTGCTTTTCAGAACAAAGAGAAATCAAATAAAGAATATGAAAGATGTCTTCAAATCTATATGAGAAATTACATATACCTGGGAATAAAAACCCAATCTATTTCCACATCATGTACATCCACAAGATTGGGATCCTAATTAGAAGAAGATAGACACCATGTTTGTATAAATATGTCAAAATCTACTCTACTTTCATGTATAATTAAAAAGGACACATTTTTTAAAAAAGAAAAAAAAAACTCAATGTAATTCATAGACTTGCTCCTTATTAGGGTTATTTTTTTCTTTTTAGTTAGTGGTCAGCATTAAAAATAATCAGATTTCACATAGAAGTTTTGTTTTCTATCTTACAAAAGCAGACTTTTGAGCAGTGGGAGCCATTCCACTTTGAGTGGAACAATTTCTCCATCTCTGGAGCCATCTGTCAATGTTTGTGATTTCTACGGTTTCTCCCAAGGTTCTCTGATTCTATAAACTTCATTGGCATAACTTATTTGGACCCTTACTAAATTTTTGACTCTCACATGAAGCAATTTAAAACCCATGATGATATTTCTCTGTAGTGCCCTCAGCCCACCAGATCCAGTCAATGAGACTGACCTCTGTGCATGGTATCAATGGGCACCCTTGACCATTGATAGGTTCATCCAATTAAAGTCATTAGCAGGAGATAAAGGCAAGAAGAGTATGGTTGATGGATTTTTTCCTCTGGCCTCCTCCTTACTGGGTTGCTGAGGATTGTCGGCATTCCTCTACTAAATGCCACCACGTGCCCTAGACAGCCTTCTGGTCAGCCTTGGTAGGCTGGTAATACTTTCCATTCCTTCTAGTCTCAGATCCTGCACCTTTCCTATTGGTTTCTCCTAATAACACCTGTATAGACAATTTTTTTGTAAAATTCCCCTGAGTCTATTGGGTCATTCATTTCTTGCTAGAACCTTGACTGATACAAAGGCAACAGCAACAATCATTGAGGCTTAACATCAGAATTCTGTTACCAAAAGGCTAAGATGACAATGACCACTTCCTGCTGGCATGGGTGGCCCCCAAAGAGTCAGGGGCTTTCAAAAGCTTATTTGAAGAGAAGTTTACACACTGGATAAATGACTGAATATGTACTGGGGACACCTAAAAAAAACTTTGAGAGAAAATTATTTTATGGTTAAAATGTTTATGGAATATGACTTAGCTATAAATAACTTTTGGGTCACTATTGTTCTTTGTTGAAAATATATAAAGGCTGGAAACTAAAGGGCATCTTAGAAATCTCTGTAGCATAAAATAAATGTTCTAGAAAACTTCAAAGTATACAAAATCACTGCTTTATTCTTTTCTTCTTTACCCCCTCTCCACCATTCAGTTCACTGTAATGTTCAATTTTGGTTTGAAGAAATGGCTGAGAGACAAATTGCCTCACAACAGGTCTTCTATGAAATATGGGAGAAGGCTGCTGACAAAATAAGTTAAAAACTGCAGTGTTCACAATCTGGAAAACATCTGCCTTGCCCCGAACTGTAAACCACCACATTGTAGAAAATAGTTTGTGACAAAGCAGAACCTGGGGCGGGTGTTTGTAAGGTCATGGGACAAGTCAAGGCTATTCAGGCACAGAAGAAGGCTATATGCCCTTTGGCAAATTGTTCCAAGCCCAGGTCTTAAAAGGAAATATAAAAGCAATAGACCAGGTTAAAAACTCCAAATGGAGCCAAATGGTTTACTACTTTTCTTATCAATGAGACTCTTCAGTGAAGCTAGTTTAGGAGCAAAAATAATACTACTGCTAGTGGGTTTGGATTGTTTGGTTGAGGGGAAACAGACAATGCTGGCAAGGTTAGAGGAAAAACTGTGACCTCAAGACTTTATCAACTAAAATAAAGGGTCAAGTCTTGACTATGGAAACACCAAAACAAGCAGGATTCTGCCTCTCCATACAAATCAAGAAAGCAACAAAAGGGATCTCAGTAACTTGGGGAGGAAAAAAGAATATAAGTTGTGCAAAATGGCAAGATCATTGCACAAGGAACTTCCAGAAACACTAATGTTCCCACAGATTAGCCCACAAAGCTGGGTAGAAAAGCATTGGTAAGGGCCACAGTGAAATGGTGACCCTGAGAGGAGCGCGTAGATGCCAGTTTGGGGGAAAAAAATCAGCAAAATATTTCTTTTTCAAGTTTCTACCCAACCCATGATACTTGGCTTCAGAGGTGACCGATGACTGCACATGGAAGGTGCAGGCCAGATCTCCAAGGTGATGGCTAGCTTTGAGTATTGGAGATCTGGGATAGCCAGGAAGTGGCCAGGAAAAAGGGAAACACCATGAGACCTGGGTGGAGTTGCTGGGGGAGCTAGACCATATCGGGGCTGAGTCTAAATGAGGCACGCTGGATTCTTCAGAGAAGATGCCTTTGAAGCTGAGCGTTCCATTTCTATATCTCTGCATATGTGAATAAGAAAATCAATGGACAATATTCCAGAGAATTCATAATAATCAAAGGAAAATGATAAAGGAATATTTATTCATCTGAAATAGTCTAGAATTTGTTCTAGAAGCAGTTACAGCGTGGCAGACAGAGGGTGGGATCTGGGACAGGGTTGTGTGGATCTGGTTTGAGTCTTGGCCTTGGTAAAAATAACACTGCCTCAACTTCTGCATCAGTAAGGTGGAGATGATCTCTTTGATCTTGTGGTTATTGTGAGGATTAATTAGTTCAATACATTTTATTATGCATGAGCTAAGTCTTGGGCCATATCTAGTAAAGAGAACTAAGGATAATGTTCAATAAGCACCGTCACCATTAAAATGCAGAGCACAAAGCACTGGGAACTAGATGACAATACTTAGTGCAATCTAGCCCCTTTCTTCATTGGATTCTCCACTGGACTTAAGCTGCCTGAGGGCCTGGTCTTATCTATCTTGCTGGAAAATTCTGAAGCACAGTAAACCTCAACATATACTGGTTTAGTGACTGACTGAATTGTAATACTTTACCATTGTAATTATCAGATGCCAGGCACATGAAAGAAAAGAGGGAGGGTGAGAGGTCGAGTCTTTCTCAAACTATCATCTGTTTTGTCCTTTCTTTTTGTGTCCTCTAGGCACTTTCTGGGCATAGACACACAATCCTCACCAAGCCAATTTCCAAAATTCACAGGGGCCACATTAAGTTGTCCTTCATCTTGTGTTCTGTCCCAGAGTGAAAGTTCATGAATAAAACAATCTGCAGCAGACTGTTTATTCTAGAAAGTACAACCAATGTTCCTATTTTCTATTTAATTAGGCCTATACTTTTTTTTAGCCTTACTTACTTGAAATTCAAACAAAAGATGTCATTAGGGAAAATGAGAAACCCAGGAAGATTCTGAAATCTCAACTTGGAAATGTAAATAACTAAGGAACTTTCCCACAACAGTCCATCCCACTTGGGATGGCAGAAAAGGACTCATTTCAATCCTGTTCTACTAATTTACAACTCATTGTGAGATAAACAGTTATAGTTAATATTGGTCTATCTATCCGTCTGTTTGTTCCCACACAGAGTCATATACATACATAAATCACATAGTTTAAAAGGCAGGCTGTAGGTTGTAGTGCTTGCTCCCTTTCCTTTTAGCCATGTGACCTTGGATAAGTTATTTAACCTAAGTCTCAGTTTTCTTTCTTGGGCATTAAAAACAAACAAGTAAAAAAAAACCTACCCATAAGTACATGGAATTGCTTATTCATGACAGATTGCATTTTAAAAAAAAATCTCTTAGTGTAGTTTTTGGCCGGTTGTAACTATACAATAAATGGTAATAAGTGTTTAATATTGTTTTTCTATTGTCTATGATTGTATAGTATAGAAAAAGTTTCCTTGACCCTGGCATTATTGACATTTGGAGCTGGAGAATCTTTGTGTGGGCTCTTCTGGGTTTTGCAAGGTGCTTACCAGCATCCCTGGCCAGTAGCATCCTCTAGACCCCTCTGTGGTGATAATAACGAACCTCTGGTGCAGAACAAAGAGTGGTGGTCTAAAGAGAGGAGACCCGGTTTCTATGAGGTAAGTGATCTTAGATGGGCCTCTCACCGCTCTGGGCCTTGGTTTACTCATGGTTAAGGGGGCTGGAAATTCCTACTTCATCTTTTATGGTTTTTGTAAGGATGAAATAAGAAAAAATCAAATGCTCTACAGAATTTATAAAAGTAGGATTCCATTATGATTATTTTGTCAGAGGTGGGCTACTGAGGGTCGAGATCATGAGAAATCTTGCCTCGCTCAGTCTGCAGTCGACACTGACCTGCTCTCTTCTGGAACTTTCACACTAGGGAGCCACTGGTCTCCCAGCAGCTTCTTATTGATCACATAAGGATTCCCTGTTCCTTTAATGGATGTGTTTGTGGCTTGAGTTGAAGAACTCAAGAGTAACTGTTTTCTTTTAAAATAAAATGAAAGTTTTTTTTGTTGTTGTTGTTTTTGTTTTTAATCCTAAGTGGTAAAAACTGCCTTGTTATCTCTGGGCTAACTTTCATCTAAATTTATCATTCATGTGACTAGAATGAACCAGTCATCAGAATTTTAACTGTGTCTTCTGCAGGTTAATATTCAGAAAGAATTCTGAGTTTCCAATATCACTGTCCTGATTAATACTGTGATCATTTACTGATAATCATTTATGATGAATTTCTTCAGCAGTAAGGGGACCTTTTTTGATGTCATATCATATAAGGGAAATGGCATGGTGGAATCTGGAGATTGAGCCTGTTGTTATTCCTTGTATTTATTTTTGCATCTATAGCTTGAAATGAGAGCTAGGAGAGTGCCAAGTAGAAGAATATGAGCTTTGCGTTTGCTCAGAGCTATGTGTCAGCAGATGAAAGTTCAGTGGTGGGTCTAATCCCACCAATGGCTGGACATCTGATTTAGACAATTCTTTAAAACTTGTGAACCTTAGTGGTACATATTAATAATACCCATCCCACAGCAAGGGTATGAGTTTTGAATGAAGAAAATCATGTTAGGTACCAAGCAATGTGCAGGCACGTATTAAGTATTCTGTAGATGTAAGTGATCTTTCTCTCTCTACACACTCAGAAAGAACTTTAAAGGATTTTTCTTCTTCTCTCAGAGCATGTGTTTGGTCTGATGGCTTCAGAAAGGCTATTGAGATGAAAATTAATACTTTTTTGGTATAATGTATAGTCTTGATATTTTTATTTTTATTTTTTGCAATAGAACTTGAGTCCTTGAATCAGATTGTCAACATATCTTCCAGTTTATGGGCAATTTTCTTCTCTATTTCTGATGACTATTAGCTGGAAATTAAGGATCAGAAGTGACCAGTGGGTTTACCCAGGATGGAATGGACAACGCATTTCTCCCTTAAAGTAATTCATTTGGTCCAGCTCCCACTAAACTTCTGCAGTTTTCTCCCTGTCAGCAAAAGGCAAGCCAAGCCAACAGCTCTGGAGTCATTCTTTTTTTTTTTTTTTTTAAATATTTATTTAGTTTTAGTTTTCGGCGGACACAACATCTTTGTTTGTGTGTGGTGCTGAGGATCGAACCCGGGCCGCACACATGCCAGGCGAGCGCGCTACCGCTTGAGCCACATCCCCAGCCCTCTGGAGTCATTCTTGAGTCCTTCCTCCTTTTGTACCATATCTGATCTACCAGTGATTCCTGTCATCTCCAATCTCAAAATGCATCCAGCCTCTGCCCCTTGCTTCTGCCTCCACCATTCCTCCTCCTGTTCTCAAGGACACTGCATCTCTTCCCCCAGATTATCTCTGTAGCTTCCCATGATCTCCTTGCCTCTGCTCTCACCCTTCCTGCAGTCCAGTCTCAACTCAGTTTCCAAGGTAATCCTTTAAGAATGTTCAATGTGAGTTCTGTTCAGAATGCTCTAAGGCCTTTCCTACTCACTCAGGCTCACAGCCTCAGTGCTACAGTGGCTTCCAGGGCACTGCATGATTGGGTCCTATTACCTTTCAGACCTGACCTATCTTCTGCTCTCCTCCTTGCTCGTTCTGCTCCAGCCCCAGTGGCCCCTTACTTCCTCTTGGGTGTGCTAGGCCTACTCTCACTTTAGGGTCTCCACTTAGCCTACCGCCCAGATGAGTAAGTACTTGGCATATAGTAGACACTTGACAAATATCGTGGCACAAATGCCTTGAATAATGATCTAAAGACCCAGCTCCCCTTGGCTTATGTTATCTATGTGTCCCAAATCTATTGCTTCTGGTTTGATAGTTTTTGTTGTTAGTTTCCCAGCAGTGGCGTCCTGATTCTCCCATCATGCCTGGGAAGCCCACTCAATAAGAACTAGTATCAGAAAGATGGATCTGTTCCAGATAGTTCCAAACTCCAGGTCTCATCAACATTTTCACTCTCTTTCTTTTACCTTATAAACATTCTCTAAGTAATGGAACAAACTGACTCAGCAATTCCATTTTCTTTCTACACACTTGTACACTTCTTCTTCTGCAGTATTAATGGACCAGACAGAGAACATAGTTTATCCAGAGAGTGCCCTGGATGAGTGGGCAATGGTTGAAGACTCATCCTGGCTCATGGGTGTGCTCTGTGACATATAGAGGACAGTTTTTTATCCGCACAGCTTCCGATATGACTATTGTGCTAAAAAGGTCCACTTTAACATGGACCATTATAGGTCACATCTTTTTCTACAGAGATGATTGTGATAAGCTGTCTCACCTGTGCCTCTGGAAAGCTGGGTCCCTGTTACATCTTCTAGTGCAATGGCTTCAGGTAGAAAAGCAGTTACTTCTTATAGTGTGATCTGTTACCTTACTATTATGTAGAAATATCAAGTTTTTTTTTTAAATATCAAGATTTATCTACACTAGAAACTGTCTGACATCAAGCAAACACTTTCAATCAAATTTGCTCCCCCATCCCACCCCCCCATAGGATTCTTCTAAGTGAAGAGGGGATGGGGTGGGGATCTTTGAGAGATGATCAAAGATATTAAGGGCAATGACTTGTATTTACCACAGGCTGGGATGTCACACAGGTCGGACTTAAAGTTTTCATCCAAGGTGAAGCACCAGGGCGCCTCCTTCTGATTCCCTGGGTTGCGGCAGTAGGAATGGCCTCCATTCAGCTCTGGGAAGCGGAGGGCAGTGAAGGTGTGCGTGTGGGGGTACTGGGAATTCCACGGTTGGCACTGGCGCCCTGATTTGGTCACACTGACAGTCCCCCTGTAGTCTACACCTGTGTTGTTGTAGCACTTGTGATCTGAAAAACACAAAGAAAAGCCCAAACTGTTAAAAAGACACAGAGGCAAAGCTGGTTGGTGTTCCCCAGCCAGCAGTTTCTGGAGGGGAGAGCATCTGATTAACCTCATGGTCAGGGGCCACGTGGGGCAGTCTTCCTGCTGGCTGGGCTTGGACTCAGGGCCTGCCTTGCAGTTACATTCCTGGGAGGATTTAAAGCTTATGCTTCAGGAATAAAACCAGTCTTCTGCAAGTATTTTTAATATTGAGCACAGAAGAAATCAGAACTAGGGTGGGACCTAGAGGTACAGAAGTAATTTACTCGTGAATGGTTCAATGAAGGTTCAAGCCAAGCTTTTCCTAACATTCTAATTGATGGCCTTACAATGAATCATGTGATTAAAGAATCTAGCTGGTAATTCACAGAAAATGTGTACTAGTGCATTCTGGGTTGCTAGCAGGAGTTAGGGCTCTCTGTGTGGATGGAGTAAATACCCATGGGAAGCAGATCCATTTAAGCAGCCCTCCCAGGTGACCATATTGGCTAAAACTTAAAGCACTGTAGAATCTACTGAGTTGATATAAACTGGAGTTTGGAAGGTTACTGACTATAGTAACAATAGTGATATGAGCACTTACTATGTACTAAGCATTTTTGATCTATAAATTTATTTAAGTAATAAAATAACATTAACTACTGAAAGGAAATTTAAAAGATTACAAGTTTAATCTAGGTGAAAGGGACATGTACAGAAGAATAGTCTTCCATTGGGTGGTGGAGAGAAGGTAGATGATGGAGGCCAACCTTCATATATGTTATTTTAAATTGCAGTACAATTCACATACCATAAAATTTACCATCAGTGCATTTGGTACCTTTACAATGTTGTGCAACTTCACTACTACGAGGTTCCAGAACACTTCTGTGCATTACTAGTCACTCCCACTACTCCTAATCCCGGCCCCTGGCAGGTATGAATCTGCATTGTATCTCTATAGATTTGTTTATTCTACATATTTCATATAAATGGAATCATACAGTAGTGTCAGGCTTCTTTTATGTTTTCAAGTTCTATTCTGGTTGCAGCATATATATTTGCATTTCATTCCTTTTTATGAATAAATAATATTTCATTGTGTGGATATACCACAATTTATTTACCATTCTTCCACTGATGGACATTTAGGTTGTTTATGCCTTTTGGCTACTGTAAATAGTGCTATTATGAACATTCATATGAGAGTTTTTGTTTGAACATCTGTTCGCAATTGTTCTGATCATATACTCAGGGGTGGAATGGTAATTCTATGTTTAGGTTATGAAGAAACTCTCTCCTATTGTTTTAAATGGTTGTTTTTATGCAGCTTGTTGAAGGTACCTCTATCTAGTCTACCATTGAATGCTGAGGCATGGTACTCAGACCACTAGAAGGTGATCTAATGACCAGTGTGAACAATTACTGTCCTGATGTGAATAGTTACTGTAGGTCAAGGTCCATTTTCACTATGCCATTGGGTTGCTGGCCCTCAGGTCAGCACAGAAGTTCACACAGAAGGTCAGGGCTACCACTTACTTTTATTTATAGGATCTGCCATGGGAATTCCAATCCGAATACAGTTTGCAGCTTCTGGGCTCTCTGGCTGGGGAAGATCTTCACAGTTTGGCAGTTTTAGCCTCATCAGAATCATGGGATTCGACCTTGCAAAAATGTACTCTGTTTGACACAAGACATTTTCCAGGATTTCACATTCATCGCGACACAAGTCACGGGGCTTTGGGACAGCTGAGGTTTCATCACAGTATGGGAAGGCGTAGTGGCACAGGGAAGGAATGGCAAACTGAGAGCACTTATCAGATAAGTGACTGGAGGTGCCAATCATGGTGAAGGCAGCTGAAAAACAAACACAATTATTAACTCCAGAGGCCAGGGTTTATCTCCTCCGGTTATCTAGTCAACAGATATCAAATACAAACACACACAGGGAGGAATCTGCTGGGCTGAACCCCACAGGGCCGGGAGGAGGAGATTCATTTCAGATGTCAAAGCAGCTTACTTTCACTGGCTTGAAGAAATCATTTTGACTACAAAGTTAAAAAAATATTAAATTACATATGTACTGTTTCCTAATAAAAATAATTAATTAGGTTAAAGTACAATACGTTTTTCATTTTTTTACTACAAAGCAGTAGAACTTCATGTTTCATCCGGGATTTTTTTTTATTAGTTTTTCGATGCTTCTAAGACATTTGACAGCTCCAGGGCAGAACTTGCCTCAGGCAGTGGCTGAGCCTGAGCACAGCATGGAGTTCTGTGTCTTGCCAGATGGCAAGAGTTGCTGGACGAGTTTGGGTAACTTGCTTCATTTCTTTGCGGCTTGAATACTTTCTATTCCATTTTCTGAAAATGAGGCAACTCACTTGGAAGTTCTCGAAGAGCACAATCCAATTGTTCCAGTATGTATCATAGACTATTAGTGCTCCTCCAGCTTCACCTCATCCCAACGGGGCGTCTAGATAAAAAGAGCAGCAGTCTGGAAGGGCAGTCCTGGGGGCTGTTGATGCCCTGTTTCTCAATGTGTGTTTCTTGGGACTTTAATCCTGTAGCTTATTAACAGTGTTTGAGAAACTATGCTTACACAGCCAAACAGGTTTGGAAAATGCTAGGGGGTTAAACAAAGTTATATGGAGGGGGGGAAATTAATAATACGTTCCAGGAAGCTGATGTCCACTGAACAATTATTATAAATAGGTCACCGAATATTTACATGAGAATCTCCCTTTATTTGTGTGAATTCTTGGTAAAAGTTGTGTTAAAATGTTCTTTTTTCTTTTTTTTTTTAGGTTGAAATGTGCCTTCAATAGCTCCTTCCTATCAATCCTACATCTGCTCTTTGAAATTTCAGAGTTTTCTTCCTCCTGAAAACTTGAGGGCTTCCAAAAAATGGCAAGTCCATCTTTCCATAGTTGCTTCTCCTAGTTAAATAGCTCCCCCCAGCCTCCTCCCTGTTTTTTGAAATTCTTCAAGATCATACTTTCTGAACCTTTTGTTGTTCTATATTCCCACCTTGGAATGTTTTGTTTCTGGTACCGACAACCAAACCCACAGCCTGGCACATTCTAGGTAGGTGCTGTGCCACTGAGCAACATCCTTAGCACTTTTAATTTTGAGACAAGGTCTTTCCGAGTTCACAAAGCTGGCCTCGAACTTGGGATCCTCCTGCCTCAGCCTCCCCAGTTGCTGGGGATTATAGGTGTGCACCACCATGCCTGGTTTGAGTTTATTCTTGCCTCTTTCTCACTCGCTTGCACACTTTTTCAATGTATTTTGCAAATTAATGTGTTTCACTGTGGCATTTCCATACATGCATACATACATGGTGCATTGGTTGTGTCTACCTTCCTTCTATTCTCTCTATCCTTCCCTGTTCTTGCCTTCCTTAAATCTTCAAGTTGCTGGACAAACTGTAATAGTCAGATTTGAATTTCAGAAAAACATGGAGGATGTAATTATGTTAAACATTATCTGAAATTCAGACATAACTGGAGAAACGTTTTTGTATTTGCTAAATCTGTCAGCCTTACTAGAATTTCATGAAGGCAATTTCAACGGACTGCAAAGGGCATGTGGCACAGAAGCATAATGACCACACTCATGAAAAGGACATGAGGCCATGGGAGCCACCAGAACTAGGGTGGAAATGGTCTAAGATGCACTACACCAGCCACACTCATGTGAAAGGGCCACACTCTTAGCTTTCCATCAAAAGAAAATGAAGACAATTAAATTTCAGTGAAGAAAAATGATGAGTAAAATATTGAAAGGTACAGCAGGAAGGCACCTAAGGTTAATCACTCATTTCATATAGGAAGAAAGGATTTTCTATTTTTCTGATTTTCCATATTGTTAATTGGTGCATTATAGGTGCACATAATGGTGGGATTTGTTGCTACTTATCAGTACATGCACACACTATAACAATATAATGTGGCCAGTGTCATTCCCAGCGGTTTCCCTTTCCCTCTACTCCTCCCTCCCCTAGTCCCTTTATTCACTCTACTGATCTCCCTTCAATTCTCATGAGATTCCCCCACCTTTCTTTTCCTTCTTCTAGGAGAAATGATTTTTGTGGACAAGAAGCAATTTCCCCCAAGTCGCTGTAAAGACAGCTCTGGGATTCATGTCCAGAGTTCTAGACTCTAATTTCATTCTCTTTCAGTGTATATCATGTTGCTTCCCAACAGTAAGCTCTGTGAGGGCAGAAACACCCAGCCTGTTTACACCATCACATCCCCAGGTCCGAAGCCAGCTCCTGGCATACTGAAAGCACTCAGTAATATTTATTGAGTGTATGAGTGAATGTGAGATTTCTTAAATCTTCCTTTTCCTCTAAGAGTGATCTTTAATAAATTATTTTAATGTAAATTCCAGAGCACAGAGATCATGTCTTATGATTCTTTATGGCCTTGCTCCCAGCCCTCATGCCTAGCCTACTCCTTTGTCAAGAGAGAAGCTCAATGAAATTGTTGGTGAGAAAAATAGTTATTCAGAGGATAAATATAACTTTATTGTTGTTACCTACCTGTGATCTGATTTTCTATTTCCCCTTGCATATGCAAAGACTCCATATAGACAGTGCGGTTGCCAATAAATCGTGCACATGCAATCCCTCTGTATGGCTGACAGAATCCATCTTCTTCATACTCATCTCTAAAAACAAAGCATGGTGGTTATCTAATGTACTGTGCATTACCCTTAAATGCCACTAGGGGGCACATTTGGGCATAGTATCCTAAAGACAGCTAAAGAAACAAGCTTTTGCTCAGTTCTCAAAACATCACTTAAAACATCTGTTGGTCACGTTGGTCAAGTTTCCTACACCCCCAGAAAATCATCCTGAAGTACAAAATCGTCCTTAAATATGGGAGAAAATGCTTTTATTTTCGCAGCTGGTGGTGGGCTGGAAGATGATGTAGTTATAAGAGTAAAGAGGAAATGAGTTGGAAATCTGGGCACATGTTCTACAGTTTTTTGTTTTTTAAGCACAGATTATTTCTGCTTCATTTGCTACAATGGTGTGGGTGTATTAGCCACAAGATCCAGTCCAACTGACATGTCAATTAGGGGGATCCACAGGGTAAGGAGCTGGTTGCAGCTAGAAGGAACCAGAGTGTAGCCTGGATAGGTGGCTTCTTACTGTTTGAGACCTGTCATCTCTGCTATGTAGAAAGACAGCCACGCAAAGCCACACACCTGAACATTTGAGTTGAGTCACTAAATCTCCAGGAATCTGGAGAAAATGTCATTGGAAGTTTTGCCTTAATGTTACCCTAAAATTAAAAAAAAAAATCTTACTAAAATTTTGCTACCTCAAAATAATAAGTAAAAGAAGAAAGTGGATTTCATCTTGAAGACAAAGGGATACCAGTTAATTATTAGAAGTGTGGCAAGTGATGAGACTGGAGATCAGGATCTTCAATGTTAGTTTTAATATAAAAGGTCAAAGGCTATACCTTCCCTAAAATGGACCCAAGACAAAATACAGGACATCCACCTGTTTCTCAAAGGAAGATCATAGATATGTCAAAAGCTGCCTGCCACATTTGTAGGTTGACCTCTACCCTGGATGCTTCTTTTCTGCTCACCTGGCTGCTGTCAATACGTCTCCACGAAATATCATTTCTCTCTTGGGTTTCTTCTAAGTTAAAAGGAAACAATATTTCCTTTCTGGGTTTAATGTGTGGGCATCATTAAATATGTCCTCCATGCCCTCTGAGCCATGTTTTTCTTATCTATAAGATGGGAATGACAATTGATCTCTCTAGCCTCCAAGTATAAGTCATAACAATCCATCAAATAGGGCAAAGGCCTTTTAAATGGCAGAGATGACATTGATTATTATTAAAGCATTTACAAGACTCAAAGAGGAATTTTATTTATAAGACATTTACTAAGCTCCTATCCTGCAACACAGACTGTGGTCAGGGCTTTGGTGCAGGACTTCCCCACTTGTGTGTGTGTGGGGGGTGAGGGTCAGTACAGGAGTCTAGGAAGCCCACAATACAGCAGCAAACCAGAAAAAAAAAATCTGATAGACAGTTATATTCATTAGTTTTCTATTTCCCACTCTACACCAGTCAGTTTGAAGGTGGGGGTAGGGTAAGTATCTTTAGTTGAGTCTCAAAAATAGCCTGTATTGCAAAGCTCTTAAAATCTTAAACTTTAAGTACACATACAAACGAATATATTGTATACCTGACATAAAGACATTGAAATTTTAATGTTGTGCAATCCTGCAAGCACTCCATATGTTTACTTTCATAAATCCTAGAGTAATGTTGAAGCCTTTTTGGCTTAAATTTTACTTGGGTTGTAAAATTAACCCAACTTTTATTGGGTAACTAATACCATAAACCTATGGGGAGAAGGAAGGTTCTCGATGACCTAGCCTTGGATGCTGTAAACCTAAGTAGAGACCAGAATCCACCCCCACACCACCCCTGCTATTAGAGACTATGCTTTTCTATCCCTCGGCATTAGCAGAGCCCTGGATGTTGAAGGTGTCACTATGAGAACCCTTCGTCCTCCCTTACATTAAACTCTGAAGGCCTCAATTTATATCTCTTGGGAGGACAAAACCCTGGAATTACCCCCAGATATAAATCCCCAACCTACTGGGAGTTCCCATATTTTATGTGTGAAGCTTAGGCTAAACTTCTTACCACCTTTCCAGTTCAAGCCTCTTAAAAAGACTCTTTGAATATATATATATTCCGCCCCCCCCCCAAAAAAAATGGAATGTAATTCCTTAGCTACCCATTTCTTATCAAGGGGTTACAGCTGCAGGTGTATTGAATTTTTTTTTATTATGCTTAGAATTCCTGCTATTCTGACCAATTTCCTGGGGACAGATATTTTCAAAACCCAAAAAGCAAACTAGTATGTAACGTCATTTGCTGGTGAGCAGTTCTCAGCCCTGGCTGCTTGTAAGAATCTCTTGAGGCAGCTTTCAAAAATACCAGTGCTCAGGCCTCGCCTTGGACCTATTAAATCATACTCTCTGGGGGCAAGGCTTAGGAATTCATGCTTAAAAAAAACCAAAAAACAAAAACCCACCTCCCAGGTGGTTTGAACGTGGTGAAGAACCACAGCACTAAAAAAGCAAACTCCTATTAAGCATCTGCTCCTCTGTGCTGCGTGCGGTGTGAGGTGAGTTCTTCACAGCAGCCCCGATAAAGTATCTCATCTTTATTTCACAGGAGGAAACACTGTGGTTCAGAGAAATTAAGTAGCTTGAAATTCACAAAGCCTGGAAGTGGTGGAGCTAGGATTTAAAGGGAAAAATTCAAAGCTCAGGCCATGTTGCTGGATCTGTAACTGTGTTCAGTTTTCCAAGACTGTTCTCCATCAGAAACAACTTGATTGTAAGTAAGAGACTTTCTGATGAGCCTTTATCCTGTACCAAACACTGCTGAGTTCCATATATTTATAAAATAGTTTGTAAGTCATCTTATATTGACTGGAGTCTTCTAAAGAAGGTGCAGTGTAATATTCCTATTTTACAGATGAGAAAACTAAGGGCCAGAAAGCATGAAGAACTTGTCCAAAGTTGCACAGCAAGCAGAAGAGCTAGATTTGTCCTAATGGAGTGCTTGTAACCATACTATCTATCTATCTATATCTATATATCTATATATCTATCTATATCTATATCTATATCTATATCTATATCTATCTATCTATCTATCTATCTATATATATATATATTTCCCCAAATGGTTTGGTTATGGAAGTTCCTGAATTTCTTACAGGGGCTTTCTGCTGTGGAGATGCTTTAGTGTATACTGAGTGGCAAAAAGATTTTCTTTTAAACACAGTCACAATCACCTTTCATTCCTTCCAATTTTCCCTGCTGGCTTTGGCTGGGGGAGAACAAATCCTCCCCAGCATTAATCAGCTTTATGCTTTTTTCCAGCTCACACTTCTTTCATCACTGATGTCTTCCTGCCTCACTCCATGCTCTGCAAATTAGAAACATGAAGCTGAAAAGCAGCTGAAGGGCAAGGGCATTTGCAGTTATCGTGTCCAAGGCCACGTTCTGCGGAGGAGGAAAGTGCATGGTGAAAAGGCAGATGGAACCTGGCTGCTCTTTGCCGCGGTCAGCATGAGCATGCGCCAGATACCTCCCTGGATGTAGAGATGCAGAGGGTGTTTTGCGGGAACTCAGGTTTCTCATAGAGGTAATTTAGTTACCATGTTGCCAGCCTCTGCAGACTTCCCAGTTTGCTGTCATGGAATTGGGAAAGACAGAAAACATTTTACCCTCCACTTCCAGGGCCTCATTCCCTAGGGCAAAGAGTTTATAAAAGATGATGAGAGTGCAGGTGGCACCTTGGGGCAGCAGTGAGAGTATCCATCCATTAATCTCTGAAGAGCCAGGAAAAGCAACACTGTTCTATGGAGACTTCATCTCATGCCTGTTTCCAGCCTCGTTCCCTGTCAGGTGCAGTGACCCTGGTAATACTAGCCACACTAAGGATCTTGCACGTCTCAAAATAAAAAATGCACTTTGATGCTCCTGGGGCTCAGCTTGTACTCTTTCTGAGGCCTGAATGTCTTCTACCCTCCTTTCATCTGTGAATGTCCTTCTCATTTTTAGGATCCAGGTGCTCCCAACTCCCTCCAACTCTCAGCACCTTGGTCAAATCATTCTATGGAGTACTAACTTTATATTACACCCTTCTGTTTATTGCTCACTCACAAATCAACCTAACTGAGGTTGTGGTGACTGTCCTAGGCTAGCCCACTGTACGGACCATTCTCCATACCAGAAACATCCTCCTTACTGGGAATCATTTTCTTTCTCAGAAGAATAATGAAGGGAATGGGCAGATCTAATAGATTTAATTAGCAGAATGGATGATTGCTAGTGAATTTGGCCCTAAAATTCCCCGTTTTGGGGAAATACGACAGTTAAAATGAATATTTATATGTGGGAAGAGAATGGATGTAGAGGTGTTTTGCTAACCATAAAACCTAACTGAAACCAAAGGATTGAAAACAGGTATCAATTAGCTTCGACACAAAAACATTCACAGCAGCACAATTCACAGTAGCTGAAAGGTGAAAGCAACTAAAATTTTCATCAACAGATGAATGGATTAACAAAATATGGTTGATACACAGGGTAGACTACTATTCAGCCATAAAAAAGTAAAAAAGTACTGAAACATGCTACAGTATGGAAGAACCTCCAAAACATTATGCTGCTGGGTGTGGCAGTGCATGCCTGTCATTGCAGTGACTTGGGAGACTGAGGCAGGAGGATTGCAGTTCAAAGCTAGACTGGACAACTTAGTGAGACCGTGTCTTAAAATAAAAATAAAAAGGTTTGTATGTAGTGCAGTGGTACAGTGTCCCTGGTTCAATCCCTAGTACTGAAAAAAAAATATGCTAAATTACATAAGCTGAACACACACACACACAAAAAAAACCCACATATTGCATGATTCCCTTTATATGGACTATTCAGAATAGGTAATTCACAGAGACAGAAAGGTTGGTGGTTGTCAGGGGTATGAAAGCAGGAATGGGAAGTAACTGCCTAATGAGAGAGGCAGTGTATGTGCCACACTGTGAATGTGCTAATTATACTGAATTGGTCACTTTAAAATGGTTAATTTTATGTTTGTAAATTTTACCTTAATTTAAAAATATCTCCAGAGGGGAGGAGCCGGGCCGCCGCCAGCGCCCGGAGCAGGCCCAGCGGCTCGCCAGCGTGGTGACCGCGTGACCCCAATTGGAGAGGGGGCGGAGCGGAGCCGCCACCCGCACCGCAAGGTGGGCAGACCCGCGACCCAGTGGTACATGGGCGTGGTAGGAGGGGCAGGGCAGAGCCGCCGTTCGCGCTTGCAAGGTAAACAGACCTGTGACAGCCTGGC
>NW_026000082.1:2953122-3046866 GCF_001458135.2 Marmota marmota marmota
AGGGGGGAGGGTGGAGGATGGGAAAGGCAGCGGAGCACAACAGACATTAGTATGGCAATATGTAAATCAATGGATGTGTAACTGATGTGATTCTGCAATCTGTGTATGGGGTGAAGGTGGGCGTTCATAACCCACTTGAATCAAAATGTGGAATATGATATGTCAAGAAATTTGTAATGTTTTGAACAACCCACAATAAAAAATTAAAAAAAAAAATAAAATAAAAAAATAAAAATATCTCATTTGTACAAGAGGGCCAAGGTGGAGGTCCAGGGAGAGGCCAATGGCTAGGATTCCAGGTCTTTGAGGTGAGGAGAGGTTTTGGTATCCTTGTGAGTGACTGTCACAGACTCATCTGATGGAAGTGTGGGCGATTTACAGAGCATCTGCAATATGGTACCTTTGTCCTGATTCTCACGGCTCTTGGAGTGGGCTGGCAGGGAAAGTGAGCTCCATAAACCCACAGCATGGCAACCTCATGGGGAGGTCTGCAGGGAACAAAGTCATCTAGCATCTCTGAAGTTACCCACTCAGCCCTCCTATAGGCCCCATTATAAGCCACGGGAGATGAAATCATATCAGGGCCACAGAGCCAAGACCCAGGCCACCATGCAGCAATGGGAGTTTCCATCCAGGAGGAGATGGTGTCCCTAGGTGTGCTCCAGTGAGCCATCTAGCTAAGGGTGGGTTATTTCTTCTCTACGTGGTTAGCATTTTCTCTTTTCCAGAGCAAAAACAACTTCCCAGTGCCTTCCCAAAAGACCATCATGGCCAAATATGGATGGAAAGTATCCCTTTTTAAAATGTGTAAATTGGGCAACCTATTGGCAAGATTGGTTAAAAACAAAGCCACATACTAGCTTTAGATATTCCAGGCTAGGTGTGAAGTTTCCCAGACACCCTTGGATGATGCAGTCAGATCACTTAAAGGTGAAAATTAGGTATAACAAAAGCAAAACCAAACTACAACAAAAACTTTCCACATAGTAAAGGAAATAATCAACAGAGAGAAAAGATAATGCAGAATGGGAAGAAGATATTTGTAAATTATTCATCCAACAAGGGGTTAATACCAGAATATCTATCTATATATCTATATCTATCTATCTATCTATCTATCTATCTATCTATCTATCTATCTATCTATATATATATATTTTTTTCAACTACCTCCACAGCAAAAACAAAACAAAACATATAAACAAACAAAACAAAATAATCTGATTTTTAAAATGGGTATGTAATGTGAATAGATATATTGTAAAAAAAAAAAATATATATATATATATATATATACACACACAAATGGGTAACAAATATATGAAAAAATCCTCATCTTCACTCATCATGAAGGATTTGATATTCTGTCCTCTGTGGCAACAATGAATGGAAGTGAATAATGTAATATTATATAAAATAAGTCAAGTATATGACATGTTCTTACCCATATGTGAAGCGAAATGAATTGATCTAATGGAAGTAGAGAGTAGAATGGTGGCTACCAGAAGCTAGAAAGGGTAATGATTGGGTAAAACAATAAAGTGAGATAGGAAGAATCAGTTCTAGGGTTCCATATATAGAGCACAGTACGGTGAAAATAGTTTAAAAGTTTATTGTGTAATTCAAAATAACTAGGGGAAATGATTGTGAATGTTCCCAACACAAAGAAACGATAGAGATATGTTAATAAGCCCAATTTGATCATCACACATTGTATACAGGTATCAAATTAACACTGTATATATAAATAAATATGAACAATTGATATGTATCAATTAAAAGAATTTTAAAAGGGGACTTTATAGTAAAATTAAGGATCCAAGTAAAGGTCACAGAATTAGTCCAATGCAGATAGATCAGAGACAAGAAGACTTTAAGAACAGGTTATAATCAGATATTGCCTCAAAAGTTATCACCTATCCAAAAATATCTCCTTCTTTTTCCCAAGAGGATTTTGAGCCTGGAAATATCCTTAGTTAACTGCTAACCAGGATGAGGTGACATAATTTAAATCATACGGACTTTAGCTACGCACATCTTGGAATGAGGCCCTTTTGGTGAAAAGACATCTGCACAGGTACAGGCAGACACGTGAAATGAGCTAGTCCGAATAAAGAACGCGCTGGAAAGGGAGCTGTCAAGCGCACCAAAAGCAGACTTTGCCTCCGGCTGACTGTGGTCAAGAGATTACAGGTGAAATACGTGATCCCAAAGTGATCTCACAAACTGTTTTCTAAAGACCAGTCTGAAAGTGGGCAAAGAAGGTAATGTGCTAACATATTTGACCTTTCAGGTCAATTTTCAAAGGGAACCAATCAAGGCATGTCCCCCAGAGGGTGGATGACACAGGGAGAAGACTCCAATCTGTCAGGTCAGGAACTCAGCTAGCTCTGGCATCCCGTAGTCTGGTGTTGAAATGCCTTTGTAAGCACAGGCAATTTTGAGGTGACTGTGTCCAATATCATATGAGGTTCCCACAACTGGGCACTGACAACTGTGAACATTTATTCCCTTGCTCTGTCTCACACCACTTTTTTGCTTTAAAAAAAAAATTAAATCAAATTTCAAGGTTTTCCCCCTCTCCCTTGGCCATGAACCATTTAAACAAACAGATGAATAATGTCTGTCATAGTTTCCAGAACAACACATAATAGTTACTTGTGTTCAACTCAGAAATGGGAAGATATTGGCTTTGCTTCATGGTGATGTTTGGGAACACAAGGGTTGCACTGCTCTTGGAAAAAGAGAAGAATTACCAGGCTTGTATCTCACAAATGTAATTTAAAGGAAAATTATACATGTAACGTATTTTATTCCTATTAAACAATATATTTGAAATGATAGGACTGCACTAGTGCAGTGCTCATAAGAATAAAAAAGATCGTTAATAAAAAGAATGAGTGATTTTTGTCATCTTCAGTTTACTGAAGTTTTCATGGTAGGGTGGCCTTGTACCTTCTAAAAATGCCTTGGATGTTTTTATGTTTTCCTGCTGTCAAAGGCCTACATTGCCCCTAAGGTTAGGCTGAAGCTGGGAATGCATAGGTGACAGTTGGAGCCCTCAAGGTCAGGGCCCTTGAGTTCTCATTAGAAATCCTACGGATGTGCTTTGGCAGCTCTCCAAATACCAGGTATTCGAACTGCTCCCCCAACTTGCCCATTGAGAATAATGGGACTCTGGAACAATATGGAATTCACACATACCAGTGTGGGCAGATTTTCTACCACAAATGTTGCTGGGATTGCTTCCCCCAACTCCCTATTTTCCTTGTATGCTTTTGGCCATGTATTAAAAAAAAAGAAAAAGAAAAAAGAGTTTTGTGGAAAGAGTGGTAAGTGGAATTTAGGGATGTTTTAGGAGGATTTAATTTCATTTTACTACTCAGAAGTGAGGTGAAACCCAATCCCCAATTCTTGCTTTTCTGTTTCATCTCAGTCAGCTTTGTCTCTTACCCCTGCTGTCACAAGACAACTGGCTTCCATGCAAGGATGGTGGGTAGAATTCCACCCCCAATCCCCAAGCCCCAAAGGGCAATGCAGAGGTGCCCACGTGAAACAGAATCTTATACTTTTTAAAAAATTATAAAAGTAGAAATTTACACTAAAATAAGGATTAATTTGTGATGCACCAAATGAGATTAAGCAGACAAGGAATATCTATTAAATAAGGGGTCTCTGGGACACTTGTGAAACCCAGTGAGCTCTTTAGGAGAATGAGGAATAGGGGTGGGTTATGGAGGGCTTTAACTGGAGTGGGAAAGTGCAGGCAGAGGGAGGGGAGGGCTTCTACACTTGGCCTCCAGATACCAACAATGCAATCTCTGTCCACAGGCTAGTGTGGAGGAGAAATTTAATCTCTATTCCCCATTTTCATCCCCTGCCCCATTTCCATCCCTTCTTCTCTTTAGCCCAGATGTGTCTTGAAGCACTGTGCTGAGAATTAAAGAGGGGGCAACTACTTGAGACTAAAAAGGCTTCTGAGGAGGTGACTGCTTAAAAAAGGAATAATTCAACAGGTCATGGATTAAACAGTATGCTGGCCAAGGCAGGTGGAGTCAGAGGCAGGAGCGAGGTTTAATAGAAGTAATGGTAAGAGGGCAGGGGTTGTCCAAGACAGGCCCAAGGACAGGGTCTTCACTTGGGCTGTCTGGGGGGATAGAGAGGCTCAACTTTCCATTCCGTTTCTTTCTTCTTTCTTTCTTTCATAAAACTTACATTTATATTTCTGTAATTTTTTTAAACATAGTCATCTTTTAAACTTGCTATCTCAAAAAAAATCATAGTCACAAAGGGAAGGGGATGGATTCTATGCCAAAGACAAGGGGGCACCAAAGAGTAGTGTAGTATGTCCATGGTGACACAGTATGCAGAGGGCAGTGTATCCAGCTGTTTCCACGGAGAGCTAAGCCTATGACACAGGTGGCAGAAAATGATAAAGGGCCCACAGGCAGAGCTGGTGTGGAAGGGGACTGTGAGCTCAGGGCAGACACGTGACTCAAAGCTCTCCCCTAGGCCTGTTTATCAGCTCATACAGATATGCAGTTGCAATGGGGAATTATGGTTTGAATGTGGGGTGTCTTCCAAAAGTTCATGTGTGAGACAATTCAAGAATGCTCAAACATGAAATGATTAGATTATGAGAACTGTGACCTAATCAGTGGATTAAGCCCCTTAAAAGAGTTAACTGGGTAGTGAATGTAGACTGTAGTTGAGGAAGTCACAGGAGGCTTGATTTTAGGGTTTATATTTTGTCCCTGGTAAGAAGAGCTTCCTCTATCTCTCTCTCTCTCTCTCTCTCTCTCTCTCTCTTTCCTTCTTGGTTGTCACAAACTTAGTCTTTCTACATAACGTTCTGCTTCAGAACTGAACCTATGAAACCATGAGCCAAAATATACTTCTCCCTTTCTAAGTTATTCTTATCTTTTGATAAATGGCAAAAAGCTAATTAATAAAGAAATTGGTACTAGAGGTGGGACTGTTGCTATGACTAACCTGACTATGTTGTCGGGAAGCATTTGGAACTGCTTTGTGGGAGGAGTTTGAAAAAATTTGGCAATGCAGGATGGAGAAACCTTAGAATGTAGTAAGAAGAGCTTAATAGGCAATTCTGGTGGGATCTCAGAAGACCAGAATGCTGGTAGGAATGTGGACAGTAAAGATTTGGCTCATGAGGTTTCAGGTGAGAAATTAGACTCTACTGGAAATTGAACTAGAGGTCATCCATGTTACATTCTGGGGGAAAAAAAAAAACATTGTCTGTTTTTGGCTCATGTACTGAGACTTTCCTGAGGCTGAATTTAAAAGTGATGGGCTAACTAATCTGTTGGAAAAAAAATCAAGACAGCACAGCATTCAAGTGTTGGCATGGATATTTTTGGCAGTTTTCAGCCAAGTTTACTGTGATAATCAGGAGCAGAAAACAGTGAAATGATTTGAGAAACTTACAATTTGGCCATAGTATGTGTAAAACTTGGGCTAGGGAGAGATGGTTGTTGAAAAGATTACAGTCACTAAAGATATGTGACTAATAGGACATAACAGGACAGACATAATAGGAAAGATGGCTTGAGGGGCATCTTAGGAATTGATAAGATCACATATCCTAGGTTCAGGGGTGTAAAAGTAAAAATTCCTTTGAGAAGAGACCACAGGGGCACCCTGATTGTATAGGGGTCCCTTGGAGGTGGCTTCACCATGCTCAGCTATCCAGGCACTCAGAGGCCACTGTAGCCATAGTCCTGAGAGACCTGGCTACTGCTCAAGATTGGCAGCAGATGGCATCATCCATGTGGTGCTAGTTCTGCAGGAATTCAGGATTGTATAGTTAGGGGGTAATGGAGGCTTATAGAGAGATTTCAAAGGAGGGCCTGAGAGGCCAGGCAAAGTATAGTAGGTTCAGAATCTCTGCAGGCAACTTCTGAGAGGGTGATGCCTGAAGATGTGAGAAAGAAGCTGAAGCTGCAATGGAGACCCCTGAGATTAAGAGATACCAATAATATGGAACATCTTCCAAGGAAAGCTGCAGAAATCAAGCAGAAAAAAGCCAAGAGATAGGCCCTGTGGCCTGCAACCAGTAAGGCCATAGGGGCAAACCTACACAAGCCCTTTGGAGAGAATATTAGGATGACATGTATCCCAGATGCTGGATATGGAGCTACAGGACTTATTTGCTCAGATGGATTTTAGTTTTGCTTCGGTCCTATCTTTTTTTCTATCCCCAATTTCTCCCTTTTGGTATGAAAATATTCTGTGTCATTATATATTGGACATGTGTAAGAAGCTTTTGATCTTTACAGGGGCTCACTATCAAGAATTTGCCTTGAGTCTCAGATGATATTTTGTATTTGGACTTTTGGCAATGTTGGAACTGTTAAGATTTTGGGGACTCTTGAAAATGAACTAAATATATTTTGCATTGTTATATGGGCATGAGCTTTTTGGGACCAAGGACAGAATTTTATGGCTTGAATATGTGATGTCCCCCAAAAGTGTATGTGTGAGATAATGCAAAAATGTTCAGAGGTGATATGATGAGGTTATGCGAGTTGTGACTTAATTGGTGGATTGATCCACTTTACTGGAATAACTGGTGGTAATTATAGGCAGGTAGAATGTGGTGAAAGAAGTAGGTCACCTGGGGTGTGCCTTTTGGGTTTATATTTTGTCTCTGGTGACCAGAGCTCTCTCTCTGCTTCCTGGTTGTCATGAACTGAGCAATGTTCCTCTGCCGTGTCCTTCCACCATAATATTCTGCCTCACTTTGGGCCCAAAGCTATGGAGTTGGTTGGCCATGGACTGAACCTCTGAAACCATGAGCAAAAATAAACTTTTCTTCCTCTAAGTTGTTTTTGTCAGATCTTTTGATTACAGCAACAAAACCTGACTAATACAGGGAGTTTGTAAAACTCAGGTCTAATCTTCTCTGTAGCTGAATGAATGAAGAGTGAGTGGCTCTGTGACTCGATCAGGTTCACCACATAGTTGTCATCAGAGTGCAGTCCACAAGGAAGTTCAGGGCTTTAGAGACCCACAGAAGTCGGTTTAGTCCTGACAGCTGCATTCTAGCTCTGTGAAGCCTTGGGTTACTCACATAGTCTCTTTGGGCCTTGTCCCTTCTTCTGCAAACTAGCATGATACATAAAAGTGATAATGTATACAAAGTGTTTGCTCATTGCAGATGCTTGTGAAATATAAGTTTCATTTCTGTTTTATTTATTCTAGAAATATGTACTGATTTGCCTACTATATTCTATAGGGTTCCAACAGAGCAATGAAACAGGAAAAAAATCCTCATTCCTATATGACTTACGTTTTACTGGAAGCTGTTTCTCCTACTCATTTATAACTTGTTACTTGCACTTTCCTTTTATCATACCAAAGATTAGTCATGCTTCTCTGTGGACAGGTTAGGAAGAGAGGAGAGTCTGTTTATGAGGTCAGAAAGAGCCACCAGAATTCTAAGTCTTAAAAGAATAGCATTTAAGAGGAAAAGTTTGAATAAACTGCCCCTTGAGCCCCCATTTTGTTCTCCTATTAGAGTGGATGGGCTCTCTATGCTTCACACTATATCTCAGCCATTGTCTTGAGCATATTCATACCTACTCATAGATGTTGCTCTGGCAATGGTCCCTTTCCTCTGTTTTACCACCATTTCCCCTACAATTTATACTGGACCCTTCCCATCAATACACCAATGCACTATAATATCTCCCATCTTTAAACCAATATACTTCAGCCTTTGTTTCTGTTCAGCTGCCTCTGTGTTTTTCTTCTCATTTTTATAGCAATGCTTCTCCCAAAGAAAATGTCTACGGCTAGTTTCTCCAGTTCTTCCATTTGCTCCTGGATCAACCATTCCACTGAATAAGCTCTTGTCAAGGTCAATGGTCTTTATGTTACTAAATTTCACAGTGAACTTTCAGTTCTTATTTTATTGACCTAGCAGTAGTATTTGACACAGCTAATCCCTCCCTCTTGAGATGTTCTCTTTCAGTTGGCTCCAGAATACTGTTTTCCCCTTACTTCTTTGGTTATACCTTCTTTAGTCTCCTTTGTAAGTTCAAGATTTCAGTAATCAAGAGGCTTAATGCTCAGTGCTCAGATTTCTTTCTATATTCACTGTCCCTATTTCTTAGTTTTAAATGACAATCTGTGCTGATGACCTCCAAATTTATATCTCCTGTCAAGACCACTTTTTGAACCTGAGCCTCCACTTGAATATCTGAAGCAACTTCAAACTCAACATGTCTAAAATTGAACTTTTATTTCCCTCCAAGACCACTATTGAGTTCTTTTCCATCTCAGAAAATAACAACTTCTTCCTTCTAATTGTTCATAACAAAAACTTTTGAGTTCTCCTTCACGCTGCACTTTCTCTCATCTCCACACCGTCGGCCCATCCTCTCACTTCCTCCTTCAAAGTCTATTCCAAACCTACCTTTCCTACTCTCCTCTGGTTCAGGTCATCATTCTTGGTATATTAATATTTCTAATTGCCCCACAACTGGTCTTCCTACTCCACTCATGGCCATCTTCTCCCTCTCATCTTGGTTTAATCTCAGTATGGCAGCTGGAAAGATCCTTTTAGGACATGTTTCTCTTTTTCTCAAACTCTTCCCTTCTCATATTAAGTAAAAATCAGAGTCCTCACAATGTCCTCTTATAGTCTTTTCCTGCCCCCACTGCCTCTCTGATATCATTCCTGCCACTTGCCCTCCTGCCCTTACTTGTATCCTCAGGTATACTCTGTAATGATATATTTAATTGTTTTTTAAGCAAATTTTATGGGGATAGGAACTTTGGTTCAGTCATTGCTATATCTCAAATGGTTTGCATCAAGATATTGAAAAAAAAACATAAACAATTATTAAGTGAACTAAATTTCTTCCACTCTTAACTTTTACTTCTGTTTGATGGTAGCCAGGAAGGAGCCTAAGTTCATCTAAAAATTTGAAATTTATTGTCAATTTCTCTAATTCTCCACTTAGCCACCCAACTCCTCACACATCTAGTTCTGCTAAGTAGAAGACACACAAAGAGGAGAAGAGGAAAAGAAACAACCTTTAAGAGTAGCAAAATTTTACCTTGAAAACTAAATTAACTTCCAATGCACTTCTTGGATTTGACCTCACTCTTCTCTCCTAGTTCAGGTTCCCCCAACCCCTCAGCTGATGTACCACAGTATTACTCTGAGAAGTCTGCCCCCAGCCTCTACTCTTTTCCAATCCACTCTCCAAAAGTTGCCAAAGAGATACCTGAAGTGGACATCTGTGTCCTCCCCAAGGCTGATGCCCTCTGCAAACCCCCCTGCCTTTCTCGGGTGTACAAAAATAGTTGTTACTTGGATGAGTGAATAAGAGCTGAATGCCACTAGCTTCTTAGCTAATTTCATTTTTAAAATGGTTCTTTTGCTTCATTTATTCAATCAGCCTCACAAGTTATGAAAATTGTGTTCTGTGGTCAATAATATACTAGGCCCTAAGGTAGATTTTAAAATCATGACCTTTGACTTTAGCTTTGGAGATCATTTTTTAAGCATATCTAGATGCTTTTGAAAATTGAGAGAGAGAGAGAGAGAGAGAGAGAGAGAGAGAGAGAGAGAGAGAGATTAAGGAGAAGGAGGAGGAGGAAGTGGGAAGAGGAGGAAGAGCTTCCTCTACACTTTCCTTGTTCCAAGAACCCCTCAAGGTAAGTAGCATAATCCACATTTTATAGTTGAAGAAATTCAGGTTGAGAGATTAAGTCTCTTGCCCTAAACTTTAGGTTTTACTCCCAATTTACACTATAAGGAACATTTCAAAGCTAACAACAATATACTGAAATTGTGTGCACATATGATTAAGTGAGAAATAAACAATAATACAAAGCAGTATTTGCAAATAATATTGCCATGTAAAATAGTTATATGCACTTGATAAGAAAGGAGTTCAGATAGAAATAGTTGAAATTTATTGAATTACTCATCTGCAAAATTGTCTAAATGTCAACAATGATGCAGTAGTTAGATTAACAAGCTGAAAAAAGAAGCTTGAACACAGGTGTCAGATTTTATTGTACACTGCTTGGAATCAGCAGAAAGGTGAGGATTTTGTAAGCTGTAGTTGGAGAAGTTTTCTTGGAGGAGAAGAGGGAGGCGAAGGTTGGGGAGATAGCTAAAGGCAGAGAGAAAGATGGTGAATAGAAAAGGTCCCTCCCAGGCAATCTGGCCTGATTCAAGATCCCCCCATCCAAAAAGAACTGTTCTGACTTCCTAGATATTGACAGGAAAAAAGCTGGCCAAGTAAGTTTCAAGTTTTTCTATGGCATTACCTAACTGAAGCAGGATGCTGGGACTGAACTTGGCATTGCTGAATGGAAAAGTCACTGGGCTGGAAATCAGAAGACCACGGTCTTGCTCTCATTTTGGCTGCCAACAAGGTTATTTCCATACAACCTTGGTTAGGTCACTTACCCTCCTTTGTCCTTGGTTACTCCATTTGTATAATATGGAATTTGAACTACACAATATGTTCTTTCCAATTCTAGTGTTCTTTCTTTCCAAGTGTAACATTTTCTGGTTACTCTAGTTTAAGCGCCCATTGTGTCCCACCAAGATGGCTGCAGTAGCCTCCTCACTGATCTCTCTACCTTCATTCTTGGCCCTATAAATGAACCTTTTATACAGAGGCAGAATGGCTATAAAATAGGTAGATTAGATCATCTCTTTCCTATAACTGTTCAATAACTCTACTGCATAAAGTTCACTGGTGACAATCCTGATACATCAATACTGATCATAGGCCCCCAATGACCAGCACCAACTGTATCTTAAATGCTTTCTCCTGCCCAAGGACCCCTTGGTCTTTCTTCCCTGGTATTAAAAAGCAGTGTTGTCACAGGCTGTTTCCCTTCCAGTAAGTTTATCCTCACCTGTCTGTACCTGGATCACTCTCTTCATCCTTCCAGTTTCAGTTCAGTCTCACCTCCTTTAAGAGATGAGACTTTCCTGGAATCTTGGGATTTGTCCATGAGAAGATATGTGCTCTCCAGCATTCTGCACTTACTTTATTCTATGATTATTTGTTGAGAGGTCTGTTCCCTTACTAAGCAGAATGCTCCTGAAAGCAGTAGCTGTTCCTATTTTCTTTCTTTTTCTTTTTTAAAAATCTATCCCCAATCTCACTCCTAGCAGAGCTGAGTACCTATAACCTGGTTCACAGAAGGCACCAATAAATATTTATGGAACAGTACTCCATGCTTCTCAGTGATAGCTGCATAGACCTCTGTCAGATTCCAATGACATCAGTCTCAAGCAAACCCTCATTTGAATACAATCCCAAAGGTGGAACGAGGCAGGTTCAACCCCCATTCCTTAAGTGCACTTAGTAGCCCCCCAGGAGCCCAGCAACCTCAATCTGCTCTTTTCAGAGTTGGCAGGTTAAAGGCAGTCTCTTTGCTCCCTGTCCCCTCCCTACAATTTCTCTAACCAGAAACAAAAAAGCCTCGTGGTCCTTGGGGTACATGTTGCTGTTGTATGGGACTTGCAGTACGGAATCATATCTGATTCAGTTTAGGTATTATTTCAAGCATTACTAAACTCCCCTAACCTATTAACTCCTGGCTTTGTAGTCATTTCCAGTTGGAATGTTTTTAGGTCGAAAAAAGGCAAGTTTGTGAGAAGACATAAACATCTTTGGTGAGAGGTGACATGTGTTTTCCCCTGGTGAAAGCAAGGCACTCCTGTAGATTCTGCAACTTTTGGACAGTGCATTAAAATACATCTCTTAGGCGATTAATCTCCTGGCAGGCTTTGAGTGAAGCAATTACCCTGTGTTTTTCTTTGTCACCGTTGGAAATTTTAATTGTGTCTATCTACGCTATCCATGTCTGGAAAGCCAAAGCCTGCCTTGAAACCTCTGCAGCAAGCAGATGTAAAAATGCTTAGTGTTCACACGTTTGATTTAAATATTGACAAATTTTTTCATTAGAACATTAAACCCTTAGCTTTATTCATCTGCAATGCTTTCCAGGAGGGTGACTTCCCCCACCCCCTGTTAGAATGACTCCCAGTAACTCAATACAAACTTTGCAAGCAAGAAAATCATGGAACATGGTAGTCTATTGTGTCCACATTCTGTGGGGAAGCAGCTGTAACTGGTTATGAACCGGTGCTGGGAATAGTATTTAGAGCTTTCTTGGCAGATCTCTTACATCGTTATTCAATATGAACTGCAAATCATATGCTCGTAGTTATGAAAATGTCAGGAAACTCCTAGTGTTCATGCTTTGTTTGACAAAACTTTTTTTGAGTAGTGTTGGAAGCAAAGGCATCCAACACTTGGGATGCAGAAGAAAAGAACCCCCCTCCAACCTCCAGCAGGTTTTGAGAAGCTGGTAATTCTGTCCTCTGTGACAAGAGCTCAACTCTGCACTGATGGACATACGTTTCACACAGTCTTGATTAGTCCAGGATGTGTGTCAAGGCTACTAGAGGTCTGGAAGGAAATGCAAGAAACTTGTTCACTTCTTGCTCAGTTTGGATCAACTGAGCTTCAGATCAAGGTCAGCAAACTGTTCACTCTGAATCCCTGTGGCAGCTGAGCCATGCTCCTTAGGGAAGGAGCAGGAATAAGGCAGAGCCTAGAGGAAAAGGACTGAGCAAAAAGTGAAGGAGAGAAAAGAAAAGGAGGTGGTGGAGAGAGAGAGGGAAGGAGAAAGAAAAAGGAGGAAGTGTTAAAGGAAGGCAAAATTTGAGATGCTAATAATAATAATAATAATAATAATAATAATAATAATAAATAGCTGGTATATTTCCACATTGATATTATAATTGGAATTTAGATCCCCCCCCCCTTTTTTAAGGATGCTCAGGATTGAACCTGGGGCTTCATGCATGCTAGGCAAATGCTCTACCACTGAGCTACATCCCCAACCCTCTCACCACATTCTTATATGTAAGGGCATTTTGTATTTCACCCTTTAAAAAACAATAATTGTTGTGAAATTTTGAAAAATAGAAACAGAAAGAGGAGAATTGAAGTCCCTTACACCCAGAACCCACACATAATTGCACAGACACACACATTACATATGTATTAACACACATATTAACTGTTCTTACAAGTTGGAATTATCTAGAAATGTTTTATTTTTAGTGTATATTTTCTGTAATACTAAAGATTCTTCTAAAACATAAACTTTAGTGGCTGCATGTTAACATTTAGGTTGTATCCAACTTTTCATTGTTCATAAAATGTTGGGATAAACATCCTTTTATGTAAAATCTTTACATATACCTAAGATTATTTTTCTAAGCTAAAAATAAATAGAGTTATTTCCTAGGTCAAAAGAAAGAATATTTTAAAGTTTTTTTTTTTCAAATAATCTTCTAGGAAGATGGTTATAATTTATGTTTTTACCACCATCATAGGAGAATATCTATTTTCCTGTACTCACTGCTATAAATACCTGCTAAGTTACCTACCACTACATGCATCACTTTTAAAGATACCTCATTCTTTTATCCTTAGTAATCTTAGTAATATCCATTTTTCCTATATTCACATTTGTAAAACATTTGATTCATTATCACATCCACTGTTCATACATTTTCTCTGTTCATTCTATTATTGGTTTTATTCTTTTCTTCCCCATTTATTTATTTATTTATTTTTGATTGCTGGAGAGTATTATTCTTTATTCAATGAAGAAACTGCATTTTGAAACATTAATCAATATGCCCAAGAGCACACAGCTGGCATAAGGTTACTTAGGTTTTCTACGTCTGCTTCGTATCAGGTCATGCAGAATGTTCTTTTCTGTATTCTAAAACTAATGTCCTTAAATCCAACACATCAAAAACAAATCCACTGAATGCAAAACAAAAACCAAGAAACTCTGTAGGAGTATAACAAGGTATGGTGTTCTTCATGAGAAGCATCAATCATTGCTTTGATTATATTCACTGAACTATGCTTAACATATTTGCAGAGACAAAATAGTAGTGTAATAACCACTTTTATTATGTGTTTCATTTGAATGATCTCTAGTTTTTCCTGGAGGTAGGCAGACTTAAATCTGCAGGGAAAGGCAAAGTAAAGAGAGATGCTGAGGAAGGAAAGACTTCCTCTTGCGTATGGTAGTGGTAGAGTAGTTGATGGTCTATCTTCTGGATGTAAGAAAATATAGATATCTAAAAGCCTGACTGACATTAGGGGCAGTCATGTCTCAAAGTGTCCTCTCTGAGCAGGAGGAGCCATCTACATTTAGCTGGACTGGTCAAACTTCACCTGAATTTCAGCTACCACTCTGGGTGCCAAATGTCCCCAGAGCTATATATAAATTGACATTTACTGAAAGCAAAGGTGGGTGAAGTGAACTAAAATCATGTCATGAGAGGAATGGTTGAAGGAGCTTGAGGCAGGAGAATATCTGCTCTGGTGTAGGCAATGCAGGGTGTAGAGTCTGTGGAGAATTTAAAAAGCAGGAATGAGACCAGTATATGTTAGTCCCTTTTATTACCATTATGCGCTGGCAACTCAATGCTGTAAAGTATTTCTCCCCACCAGGGTGGATGCTCTCAGTGTCCTGCCCTTGGTACACCACCTGCTGGAACCACAGCTGTGAACAAAACATCCTCAAATCCCTGTAATCATGGACTTGGAATTCCAGGAGGGACAGTGCTAAAAAATGTTAGCTGTCCATCCAGGACTACTCTTTCCTTCCAACTTTAGTAGTAGAACTTTCCACATTCATTGACCACTGGCTCAAGCAGCTGGAGACCACAACTAGATGTGGACATACTACGTTCCAGTCAAGGAGATGTGAGCAGAAGTGAAACATACTGCTTCTGGGTCAGGATTTTGTAAAGAAAGGAAGGAAGGGAGGAATTTGAGGGGTGGACTCTGACCTTAAAAAGAAAATAAAAGGGTGTCCCACTGATTAGAACATAGCTATGGAGAATGATACAGAAGAAGTCCTCTAGGATGAGGCTCACTGGCAGGCGAGTGAGACAGACCAGGCTTGGGTCTCAGGGTGAGCAGAGAGAAAAGAGCTACCCTTCCAGTTTCCAGCTCTTGGAAGCCCCACTAGACTGGAGGGAAATAAATACCTATCTTGTTTAAGCCTGTCTATTCATTATCTATCTATCTTATTCATCTAGCCATCCATTCATATATTCATCCATTATTATCTATTTTTTGCACCTGCTTAGATAATACCCTAATTAAAACTACAAAGAAAACATACAGTTTGTTAGGTGATAAGTGTGTGCAGAAAAATAAAACAGAGGCATAGGAGTGTGTTGATCGGTGGGGGAAAGCAGCAGCATCACTGTCGCTGTTAGAGCTGCAGTATCTTATGGGCTATCCACTAGCGAGCCACAGAAGTTTGCCTATAAACACTGGAATGTAGCTAGCCCAAACCAAGATGGATGGTAGTACAAAATGTACTCTGGATTTCAAAGACTCGGTATATTCTGCCTCTAAAAGGTGAAGTCTCTCGTTAATACTTTATATTGATTACATGTTGATATGATAACATTTTGGATCTAATGGGTCAAATAAAAATATTATTAAAATTAATTTCACCTGTTTTCACTGTTTTAAAAATGTGGATCTTTGAAAATTTAAAATTACATTTGCAGTTCCCATTTGTAATACATGCCATTTGTATTGGATAATGTTGCTCTAGGGTCTCACTAACAATTCCTTACAGTGCTCCCCACCTGATTATCCCTGCAGCTTGCTTCCAATTTATTATCTTTCCCTGGTCCTATTCATGGGAAGAAGGCTGCATTCTGGATATTAGGGTTTACTACTCCTGCTAATGATCACCAATAGGCTCCATTAAGGCCACTGACAAGAAAGCCTTGTAGGTAGTACATTGTTGCCTCTTTGGAGAGAGTTGAGAAGCACTAAAGGGAATATAGCTCAGTTGGTAGAGTGCTTGCTTTGCATGCATAAAGCCTGGGTTCAATCCCCAGCAGCACAAAAACAAAACAAAACAAAACTCTCCATTTCCCAAATGACCTGCACAATATACAGATTTCCACCTTTAAAGGTTTGCCTTTATCTTAGGAGTTCTTGTTTCAAGAAGGCTCTTGTTAAAGAAAGTGGAGTTTGAGAAACTCTAAGCCACAGTGTCCAATAGCAAAGGCTTAGGAATCAGATTAGCCAGACCTGAAGTCCTAGCTTGGCCATTTCTTAGTGGTGTGGCTTAAATAATTAGCCATTTAAGTCATCCATTTCTCCATTTCCAAAGTCAGGATCTCATTTCTACATCTCATGGGACTGTTCTGATTTCTGTGGCTCCACCTTAAACATGTGTGCCATGGAGAGAGGTCAGCTCTTGCACTACAGACCCTGGCCTCCAGACACTAAACTTCTGTAGAATTTTAGAATCAGGAACAAGAATTAAAAAAAAAATAGTACTACAGGAGTATGAATCACTTTTGCTTCCTCTGCCTGAAAGAAAAAATTTGCCAACATGGATTGGGATGGAAAAGGCAGTAAAAAGGAAACCACATTTCCTTAGAGTACAAATAACAAATGTCAAAATTCCTGTCATGCACGTACTGTGTTCTACCTGGAGGCTAAGAGGGGTCAGGAATATGCATGAAAAATTTTGACTGAAATGGCTCTTTAAGGAGGAGGAAAAACAAGGCAACCCCTTGATGTCTTCAGTGAAATGTCCTTTTCACTTGGCCCTTGGGTTATGCCAACTAGAGATGGACCATCAAGGTGACGTAGGCTGAGGGACGATGAGGTATTTTATTAATACTGTCAAATCATGATAGCATTTACTGGTCCAAAGGCTGGACTTTCCCAAGTCATCCAGACAGAAATCTTTCTTCTATTTACATAGCCAGGAATGGCTAAAATACCACAGCCTCCACCCAGGAGTCATGCCAAGTCCTCAACCTGGAGTCAGGTATGGCTAACTCCCATTCACCAACACTTGAAAAGAATTCTGGATTTTCGCCACCTGGTAAGTATCAGGAGGAGTGTTAGAATCAGATCCATCTATTCTTTTTTAAAAAATTTAATTTAATTTTGTCATTTATTTATTTATTATTTTTAATGGTACATTATAATTATACATTACAGTTGGATTTGTTATAATATATTCATACATGCATACAATAAAACAGTATAATTTGGTCAATTTCATTCCCTAGTACCTCTCCCCTTTGACTCCCCTCCCTCCTTCTGATCCTCTTTTCTATTCTACTGGTCTCCTTCTATTATTTTTTAAAATATGTTCTAACTAGTTATACATGACAGTAGATGCATTTTGACACATTGTACACAAATGGAGCACAACTCCTCATTCCTCTGACTGTACATGGTATAGAGTCATAACAGTAGTATAATTATATATATATATATATATATATATATGTATATATATATAGTAATAATGTCTCATTCTACCATCCTTCCCATCCCCACAGCCTCACCCCTCCCTTCACTCCCCTCTGCACAGTCCAAAGTTCCTTAATTCTTCCCTACCCACCCCCACTATGAAGATCCATCTATTCTTAACCAATCTTCTGTGTAGCTGAAAATGTAGACAGGCCAGGATTACAATGCTGACATTTATTAAGGAATATTAAAGACTTATAAACTGGATGAAATCTTTGCTTGAATGTTTTAGTTATTTTTATGGAGACAGATTGTTACTGCACTATCTCCTTGACGGGAATGAAGGCTGTGGACATATTTACAGTGGAGAGTGCCTTGGGAGGGGGCACCTAATTTACATTTACTGAGGTGGCACTGTGGAAAGAGAATTAGTCTGGAGAGAATTAGACAATGTAAGCCTGCCAGGGTGACACTGGAACATTTTAAACCTCTGGGGTATCAGCTATTCATCAGTGAAATGGGAATACTTACCTCCACATTGCCTTTATAGTGGGACTTTTGGATGACAATGCTTTTGTGAGCTACAAAACCTACAGAATGTAACAGAGCCATCAGGTGTGGGGTATGCAGCAGGTGGGTTGGTTCGAGAAAAGTATCAACGTTGGGAGATCTAACTTCTTACATAAACCTGAGCAGCTTTGGAAAATGTGATTTTATAATGACTTCTACTCTCCCTTGTTGGTTTGAGAAAAGAAAATAATCCTTTTTTTTTCCTTAACACAAACCAAACTGAAAGTCGAAATAATGAATAACACAACAAAGTTCCTGCATGCACAGCATTTTCCACGTATCTCATTTGACCCTCAAGATCATGCTATAAGGCAGATATTTTAAAGATGAGGACAATGAGGTTGAAGAAATCAAGTAGGCTTTATCCAGTTCTCTGCTATCAATTTGGGCACTTAATACTGGATCTGTTGATGTCTTCTTCATCTGATTTCTTTTGAGTTGAACCTCTAGTCTCCCACTCCCTCCTTTATCCCCCCCCCAACAAAAGATTTAGCAGAAGATAATTTAACATCTTTGACCAATCACTGGATTTCTTGGTTGATAAGATTTCATCTGAGGACATACTTTCCGGCACTGTCTTGTGTCTCAGAGAATGGTTCAAAAGACAGACTACACTTGGCTTCTGTTCTCAAAGAGTATGTATGAAATCTTTCTGGAAAGATAAGATAGACAATGTTGAAATTACTAAAGAGGCCATATGTTAAGTCATGTAGCACAGAATGAAAGTGTCACAAATTCAGTGCGGGAAGAACTAGAGGCTTTGGTAATCTTCCCGGACAAGGTGGACGTTGAGCTTCCTCTTAGAATCATGGCAGCATCAAGGACAGAAGCCAGATCCTAAGTCCCAGCCAAGGGTTCTTCTTGTTTACAGATTGGTGCCAAAGGAAAGAGTTGCTTATACATTCAAAATGCCCTTTAGAGTGAGGATGTAGCTCAGTGGTGGAGTGCTTATCTAGAATGCTCAAGGCCCTGAGTTTGATCCACACACACACACACAAATGCCCTTTGACTTAAGTGCGTGTGCATGCATGCACCTCCCCCCCCACACACACACACTCACATGCATCTTGTTGCTGTATATAACTCCTGATGAGAGGAATTATATTTGTGAATGTGTGTCATCTAAGAGGTTGAAATGACCATCACAACATCAGTAAAATCATTAAGAGTGATCCTTCAGAATGACACACTCCTTTTGTAAAAGCCTATTCTTTCTGAGGTAATATACTCTTTTTTTTTTAAGAGAGACATTCTTTTATGTGGATTTCCCAAAAATGCAATTTGGCAATTTAAAAGCTCAAGTAGTAAAGCTGCCCCATTTGGAAACCTCCTTTATGTCTACCATGTGCAGATCCACCAGGCATAATGTTTAAAGAACTGTGCCACAGAAATCACAGCACCATGCTTTCAAGTTTGATGCAGTTAGTTTAATGTTCAATATCACTGTTCACAGAAATACTTTTTGATCTGAGGATATGTGAACCACAGCCGTCCCCCCAGCTGGAATGCCAGGACTCTGCAGAAGAGTATGGACTAACTTGAAAACACGGTGGAATGGGATGGTCTTGTTTCCTTGGTGACTGAGAGTTCATGACAAACACTCTCTTGCTTCAACACACTGTAAATCTGTCTCCTGGATGCCAAACTCTTATGTCTGGAACAGAGTAAGTCCTCAAGAGGTAAGTGTTGAATGAATGAAGAGGTACTGTACTGTTTTTGATTATCCCACACTTTCTAGTGCCTTGAGAGTCCTTATTATAAACAAACTGATGTTGAACATTTATTGGCGCATGTATACATTAAGCACTCTATATCTGTGATCTTATATGCACCATACAAGAGCGCACATATCTGTACTCAGGAGAGATGGACATTACTACTCCTATTCAGATGAAGAAACTGAGATTTAGAAAAATAAAGCAACTTTCCCATATTCACACCTAGGTCCACACAATGCCTCAGCCCATGCTGCCATCCATTGTCAATAAAGTTATTCAACCTTCACTGCATCAAGCGGAAGCAGAGATAGAGCAAAAGCAGATGCTAATAACAATATTAATAAAAACATTTAATTATTTCTACAACCCTAAGACGTTAGTTCTATTTATCCCTCATACAGAAGAGCAAGCTGAGACATATATAAGAACTTAGGAAACGCATCTGAGGATCTCCTAACTAAATGGTGCAGCAAGATATGAGACAGGAAGCTGTACATATCACTTATGTTTAATTCTCCTTTAAAAAAAATCTGAACCATTTTATTTTGACCTAATTTATCCTTACTTAACAAGAGTTGGACTATCCCACAACACAAGGCAAGCAACTCTGGAAAACTGAATATTCCAGTTAATGGGGATTTTATCACATGTCCAGTGATGTCCTGACCCTTGACTTTTTTACCTGTAAAAGGAAGAAGTAGCACAAGATGAAGATGATTCATGGTCCCTGCCAGGAATTCACTTGGATGATTTTAATGATCCCTTTCATTCACTGCTGCCCAGTGGTACTGAAAGGTAGTTAATACCCATTCGAATTGTGTCAATCAGAAAAGGCAAGGTGCCAGTTTTATTAATGCCATCCCAAATAACTTCTCAGTAGATCTGTTAGTGCTGTCAGTATCCTGGGCCCTGCTGTACAGCAGAAAAGACTACTTAAGCATGTCTCCCCAGCCCTCTATTTAAAGGTGCCGCAGGCGGTCTTTTAGAACTGACAATCTAAGGAAGCCAGTCATGCTGTTCACACCTGCCACGGGCATCCATGCACCCTCAAAGACTGAGCTCCTCTCCCATCAGCCACTCCTTTGGAAACAGTAAGCCTTTAAGCTTTTGCTTCTCAACATTTCACAGAATAGTATCAAAGGGGTGTTAACTGTCTAACAAGAGCCATATTAGACTGAAGAACGCTGATGATCTGATTGGAAAGAGCCAACTGCATTTCAGTCATGTTGCAAGTTGGAGGTGGCCTGGGGCTGCTCGAATGGGCAGCAACTGTGCAAGAAGCAGTTCATGTTTCCCATCATCAGTCATCTGTCTGTTTTTATATTATCTCTCCTCTCAGGTGAGTTTCATTTTGGCCCCGAGTTCTCTGGTCACCGTCCAATATTTAGAAAGAGTTGAAGGCGGAGGCACAATTCAGGGGCAGAGGAAGAACATGCACTGAGTGTCCTGTGCCGGGAGCCATGCCAAGCACTTTAAAATTACTCTTTTAACCTGCACATATTCCCATGAGTAAGAGTGGGACTGTCACTTTATAGATGGTGGGACTGAAGGGTGTTGTTAAATGTTGAAGGTAGGCCTCTTAGATTCCAAAAGAAAAATCTTTAAAGCTTTTAAGACTAGGCTTTTCTTTTTGGAGACTAAAATTTGTAATTTCCCAGAATAGCTTAGTACCTAAGTCTCTCCTGATGTAGGTGAACTACTCTTAGGAGCTTCAAATATGGAGCAGCACGGGGAGGGTGAGTCATGGAGGCCATGTGGAAACTGGGTCAATGCTTATGACATCCAAGGTAGAATATCAAATCAGACATATTTGTAACTGTTGTCAATTCAAGTTTTCCTCTGAAAGTTCTCTTCTCTCTCTTTTCTTCATTTTTCCAGTTTACACAGAGGAGAATGGCATGATGGGGAGTTAATCTGTCTTCCAGTTCAGAATCTTAAGAATGGCTTGGTGATCCTTGAGTCAGTACATAGCTCTGTCCAGTCCAGGATAAGGTATTACTATCATCACACTAACCTTTAGCAGCTCCATCTGTAAAATGGGGTTAATGACCATCCCTACCTCCTTAGCACACCACGGGATAAAAGAAATACTAAAATGCCAAGTGCCGTGTCTGCTTTTACAGATCCATTCTTCTGATAGAAAAAGATTCTTTGTGAAAAGCTTAGTGTTGAGATATTTGGTGTATACAGAGGAAGGAAATATACATTCTTCCCTTAAAGTATATACATTCTTGAAGAGAACAGATATTTGTATGAATGACTATTAAAAAACGTAGAGGGGAAAAAAAGTAACCAGAACAAACACAAACTCAAGACACTATGGAACCCAAGGGCAAAGGAATTGAGGGAATTCAGGAAAATTGAAGATAGTGGCTTAGTTAAGAGCAATCTGGAAGGTGAAATCCATAGACCGTGCCAACTATTTCCATTAAATTCTGTGACTTTTCACCCATTGGCCATCTATCATATGCCCACTATGTGTTGGCTACTGTGCATGTTACTGTGCCATCCTGGATAGATCGGATTGGAAATGTGCAATGGGAAGTCAGACAGGTAGGTAGGTCTTGAGTTCCGGAAGAGTTGGGGTGGGTTGACCAATCTCAGTCATTCTTACAGAGCTGTCAGCTGAAGCCATACAAACTGATGTGCTCACTCAGGTGAATAGGTGAGAGTGAACGGAAGGGGCCATCTAAAAATAAGGGACTGAAATAGAAAGGAATGTCAGCAAAATGTACTAAAAGATCCTCTCAAAGAAGTGGGAAAAGATACAAAATGTGAATGACAAAAGGGTAGTCAGCAGTAGCCCATTTACAAAGTGCACTGGCAATTGAGAAGAAACCAAAGACTTCTCATTTAGAAGATTTTTGTGCTCCTTGAGTCAGTACAAAGCTCTGTCCAGTCCAGGACAAGGTATTACGATCATCTGATTCCTGACCACTAATAACCATGGCAGAGCGCCTGGGTAGAATTCCAGCTCTGCCATTTGTTCCTATGTGACTTGCACAGCTCAACCTTGCTTCCTGGGCCTCAACTGGGGGTAATTCTTTTATTGCTTCATATAATTATTGTGAGGACTTGATAACACTTATCACAACAGCACTTCCCCCCTGTCATTTAGAACAAAGTACTCAGTGAGATTTAGCTGCCACACACCAGCCTATTCACCTACAAAGACCTTTTCCAACACCTCCTGGCCTCTGAATCTGAAGATGGGAATCAGCTTCTCCTTCCCTTGCCAGGTTCCTGTTCATGCAGGACACCCACTGCTCTGTCATGGAACCCAAGGCTCTAGGCTGTCATTTTGGGGAAGCTCGTCATGGGAGTCACATAATCTTCTGGGACTGTTACTGCAACACTGACCAGTTTTTGGAAAACTAAGGACTTTTCATTGATGAGCTTTGGGGAAACCACTGTAAACAAGCCTTAAAAACCAACACGTCGGGCAAACACAGTGTTAGGACATGGTAACAAAGGGGGGAAAAACACAGGAAGATTTCATTACTTTTAATCACAGGTTTTTGTTCCATGGGTTTTCTGTTAATGGGCTCAAAGAATTTAATTTCACTTTTTCCCTCTATGTGGCACCTCATTTATTACCAGTGTTTTACAGATGAAGACACAGAAATGCAAAATGACTAGGCCTGGGCTACTTTCTCACAGCCCACTCCCACAACTAGCCTGCTGTGTGTCACTGTGGGTCTCTAGAACGTGTGCCAAAGCAGCAAACTCCCAGGCCTATGAATAGCTACCTAAGGCTCTCGATGGACTAGCTGCTTGTTGGGCACCCATGCTCCAAAGTGTTCCTGAGAAGTGTGGGAAGAGCTGCTTTTGAAATAGTTTGGATGGTGGGAATGGGAACCTGGAAGGCTAAATTTACTTACAAGTCAACTGGATTAGCCCTAAAGTCTTTTTCCTTGTGTAAACCCAATTTGAAGTAATGCATGAGCTAAATTTGGAGCAGGGGGTTGAGACAGACTTCCTGTGTTGTCCAGCTCTCGCAGATTTCAGCAGATAACAAAGCTATTATCCCAGCAGAAATGGAAGCATCCTCAAATCCTGTCAGATGGCCACACTGACAAAAATTACAACCAAATGTATTTTTACACTGATTCTCTTTCTTAAGTCTGGCTCTTAAAAGCAAAACATTCTCTTCTAGGAGAAATTTTAGTGAAAACACAAGAATCCTACTCATAAAGAAATCTCTAGGGAATGCCGGGGACTGACAACAGAGGATTTCTGACAGAAGAAAGAGACAAGGATTTGGAACAAGCTTCTGAATGGCATCATTGTCCAGTCCCACCGCCCTCCTCCCCTACTCCCCACCCCCACCATACCTTAGCAGCCATTTTGGAAGAAAGGATTTGGATAAATTATCTGGGCTCAGAAACATATGGTGGGGAAATAGTTTCTAAATGTTTTCAAGTTAAAGGTATTTACCCAACTTCTCCTCACATATTTCCTTAAGCCCTACCTGCTCTTGGCCACTCTAACACTACACTGTATCCTGCTTCCAAGATATAGGGCCTTCTGAGACTCATTTTCTTCATTTATAATTTCAGTGACAGCAACTTCATAGGACTGAGAGGACTAAGGAACAGGAAGCGAGCATTACTAGGAAGACTGGACTATGAGCTGTTTTGGCATCAATGTTATTCATTAGAGCTGATCTTCAAAGTGCAGGAGATTGGGATGATCATTCTGATGGAACTCCGAACAGCCCTTGGTGACATCCTTCTCTAACTGGGGTGTGCATAAGATGCACCCACAGGATGGGTCAAAGATGTGGATCCAAGGAACCTCCACAGAGATCTGATTCAATGGTTCAGGGTGGAATCCAAGAATGTGCATTTTTAGCAAGCTACCCATGTGATTCAGATGCTACTGGGCTTCCCAGCAGACTCTGAGAAGGTCTGAGCTAAGGCTGGACAGGGTTACCTTCCTCCAATATAGTGAACAGAAAGAGAGTGACCCAAAGGGATCCCTAAACCAGGAGTTTGTATCACAGTTATTTGTGGAGCTATATCCACATTCCTTTCCCATGGCCCCATGGAACAGGAGAATCAGAGATTCTGATTCAGTAGATGTGGGTGGGTCCCATGGCCTTGTGGCCCTTTTACATATTCATTTTTCCAGGTTCTTCTGAGCTTAGGATTCAGTAGGGGTACTATGGGGGTCCTACATGCAATTTTTAAACAATTTCCCTAGGGATGCTTATGGTCTTGTAAAGGTGACCCCTATAACCAAAGCTTGTTAACACTGGTTGCCAAACAGGGTCCTCTTGTCCCTCTCCACACATAGGCTCCAGGATGCAGCATGTCCCTTTGAGACCTCATCTCCCTGATTTTTCCCTTGAATACTGACACTGGTGATCAATATTCCATGCATTTTTGTTTGTTTTGAAATGTGTCCCTGTGTGCGTGGGTGTGTATGTGAGTGAGATGGATAGAGTGAATGATCACTCAATATGGCATGGCAGCCTCACAGTAATTCCCATGGCCAGCATCTAGAATGCAGCTATTTGAATGTTCTAGTTATTTGAGATCTGTCTAGACCACAGCAACTTCATGTTTTGTGACCTAGCACTTTGCCTAACAGTGATTAAAAAGAAAAAGATGGCAAAAACATGATACCCAAATCAAACTTGAAATTTAATTTACACAAGTGTATAATATAATACACATATCATTTATTTGCCATTAAAATTATTATGTTTCAACACAAGGCCTGACTGTGACCACTGATTCCCAGCCCTTTTAATAATATTTATGGCTGGCTCCTGGAGAACAGAGGTGACTACAGAAATATGCTCCTACTCTACCCTCCCTCCACTTGATGAATGATTATTTAATTAGTAATATAGTGAGTGAGATCAAATTTGAAAATGCCTCAAGAGGTTAGATCCAGTAAAGTTATATTTATAAGCATAGGCTATTATAATTAGTAGTGGGCTTAAAATAGAAATTTAAAAAGTGAATTGATAAAAAAAGAAAACCAGTACAATCTGTACTAATCAAGAAAAGCACTCAATTCACCGCCACTTTAAATTTCTTTCAAATCATTACACATTTAAATTTATTAACAAAGCTAGACTTAAAAAAAAAAAAAAGAAGTCCCTAGGTCCCCTAATTAAAGTTGGAAAAGCAGGGAGG
This sequence comes from Marmota marmota marmota, assembly GCF_001458135.2. Lineage (NCBI taxonomy): Eukaryota > Metazoa > Chordata > Mammalia > Rodentia > Sciuridae > Marmota > Marmota marmota. Next base: position 2,978,902 of record NW_026000082.1, read on the forward strand.
GACCCACCCAAATGAGATACAGCAGGCACTGCATGAAGATCACAAGGAAAGCACAGCCCTGAAGCTGAGACAGGACTGCATCTTGACTGCCCCGAGAAACCCCGAGCACCCCAAGGCTTTCTAATCACCTGCTCCAGTTATCATTACTCGCAATGACTCTCGTGTTTGTGTAGCACTTGACAGACAACTCTGTGGGTGAAAAACAGACATCCTGTGTTAAGTGCTGGCTCTGCTACTTGTTGACCATGTGAGAGCAAACTATGTACCTCTCTGTGTCTCACTCCTCTCATCTGTAAAATAGGAACACTATGTACTCATAAAGGTTATTCTGGAAATTAAATATGCAGGACCCAGTAACATACACCTGTTATCCTAGTGACTCAGGAGGCCCAAGCAAGGAGGATTGAAAGTTCAAACCCAGCCTCAGTAACTTAGTGAGACATTGTCTTGAAATATAAAATAAAAAGGGCTGGGGATGTAGCTCAGTGGTAAAGCACCCCAGGTTCAATTCTCAGTACTGAAAAACTTAAAAACGAAATAAAATAATTTAAAAATTATGCTTAGTACATAACACACTATTATTTTCCTATGATCATTTTAACAGCCATGTGAGAAAAGTATCACTGTTCCTATTTTACAGAGGAGGAAATTGAAGCTAATCAGGCAAGAAGACTTGTAAACTGCATATTATTCCTCAGTCTGGCACTCAGGATGGGGACATTGGACTGGCCAGGCACTAAGTGGCACTTTAGCAAAGAATGACAAAAACAAAGTGGATCAGAAGATTGCACTGTGCACTAAGAATTGATGGTCCAGAAGGGATGGAATAGACAGCTTTGTGCTACATTGCTTGGTCGAGGACAGGGCACAAAATGTGTGACTTTTCTTTTGGACACCTCAGCATCCTCTTGTAAAGACCAATTACACATGGTTTTAAGTAAAGATAATAACAATTAAAAAAAATCCACAAGAAGCCAACTCAGTGTGGTTATGATGCCTGACCACAGGGTCTAGCATTTGGACATGAATCCCAGCTCTCCCATTTACTAGTTTGAGGATTCTGGTAAGTTACTTCCCCTTTATGAGGGGATTAATAAGAGTAAGGATCTGTTAAAAGAGAGTCAAAAGGACTATGTGGATGACAGATAAATAACCAAGTCCTGGGTTTCTCATCCTCAGTGTTATTGGCATTTGGGGCTAGACACTTCTTTGTTGTGGGGAGCTGTCCTGTGCCTTGTAGGACGTTATGCATCTCTGGCCTCGACCCACTAGATGCTCATAATACTTTTCCAACTATAATAACCAAAAATGCTTCTAGGCTTTGCAAAGTATCTCCCAGAGGGCAAAACCACTGCTCGTGGAGAACCACTGACTTGTCCAAAGCCTGGCACATTGTAGATACTCAAGAAATATTCAATCTTTCCCTCGTTTTAAATAAAACCAATTTTGGTGGGAAGTAAACTAATTAGTGAGAGAGCTAACTAATTTGGAATCCATGTTAATTCAGATAGTGGCAGAACTAAAGTTCACATTTTCAGTGATACGAAAAAATTGTCTAAGAATCCAGAACACTGTGTTCATTATGAAAATGAACTACTTTATTAACACTCATGTGAAAGTCATTTACTTCTTATTAATACATTAAATATAAACAACTTTAATGCATTTAGTAAAGCTTCAAAATGCCACATCTACCACCAACCATTTCAGGTAAATTTGAATTGCTAATTGCACAAAAGAGTATTGAAATGGTAATTATATTTTTCGAAATACAGACAACTATTTCTTTTTCTTTTCTTCTTCTCTTTGAGACAGTCCCACTAGGTTGCCCAGGCTGGCCTTGAACCTCTGGGCTCAAGCAATCCTCCTACCTCAGCCTCCTAAACAGCTGGGACTGTAAGTGTGCACCACTGTGCCAGGCTTAATGAACAACTATTTCTGATTTTTTCCCCCTCTGAGGCAGATTTACTTTCTCCTTTAAAAGCAGGTTGGTGAAGTTGTTTCACTCCCATACCTAAAGTGAAGGATATTTTATAACTGTTGCATTGAGGTTTTCTAAGTTCTGCTTCACCACTTAAGCAGGAAATTCTTTTCCATAGCTAACCTAACATCTTCCTGCTGCTTTTAAAGCCATTTTTCCATTGCTCAAGCTTCAGTAGAAAGTGAGACCAGCTGTTCTTAAGGAGCGCTTCATTCTTGTATACCTGGAGATTGTAAATAACACCAGTCCTGGCTAGGGACTTCCTCTTCTGGACCAATGATTCTCAATGGGGGGTGGTGATTTTGTACCCCACAGGACACCTGGCAAGTTTGAAGACACTATTGGTTGTTGATACCAGGAAAAGAGAGGTTACTGGCATCTAGTGGGTAAAGGCCAGAGGTGCCACTAAGCATTGTGCAATGCACAGAGCTGCACTGAATTATACAGACACAAATGTCAGTAGCATTGAAGTTGAGAAAATCCATTCTAGACTATGGCTCTGAGATTAGGTTAGGAGAAGAACAATGAACAAACTATTTAAAAAAAACAGTCAATCAAATCCTGCTTCCCTGGCTGTGGGATACGTATTGCATTCCTTCTTATCTTGAATTGGATGCCCCTCCTTGGCCCTCACAGTCCCCATCACAACACTTGCACAACCAGCACAACGCTGGCACAGGCATGTAACAAAAGACAGGTGGATAAAAGCTGTGAGATCCGATAAGGGAGCTCTGGAGCTCTCTGCCCTCCTTCTCTGGGCACATCTGAAGGAAGCTCTGAGGGACTCAGGGACTTCTCTCTGTGAAAAGAAGGGGCATGGGTGTGAAGGAGCCCGGATTGCTTGTCTCCTTCACTGTCTACACCAGGAGTTGCAGTTTATTTTCCTTCTTTGCCTCACACTGACAGGAATATAGATTTGGTTTCATTTAACATTTCACTTAATCGCCTGAAATGTAAAAAGTGAACAAACAGATCTGATTCCACACTTTCCACACTCCTTCTTGTGGTGCTGCTAAGTAGAGCTGTTAAAACAAACAGAGGAGAAATGTGGGGGTCGGGGCTCTCTACCTACTTATAGTCTGATTAGTGCTGCAGCCTGGCTCCCATTCTCTCCAAGCTTCCCGCCAGCCCTCCCCTGAGTCTCCTGAGAGCAGGGCCTTCTTTGCCTCAGTGCTAGAGGCCCTGTGGTTATCAGGGGCACCAGGTCTTCCCGTCTGACTGAGCTGTGTGTCATCCACCTAAAACAGGGAGGGTTTTCCAACAAGCTGATAGGAGATGACAGCTAATCTTAAAGCTTCACTCAATCCATGTCTAAGACTTCTTGTTACTTCTTGAGTGTGCCAGGCATGCTCCTGTCATGACGTCTTCATGCCGGCTGCCCCCTTGACCTGGAATGCAGGCCTCTCTCGGACGGACTCTTGGCTCACTCTCACTTCCTGCAAGACTTTGCCCAAATGTTACCTCAAAAAGACGGGCTTTCCCCAACCAACATGTGTAAATTAGTAGCCATCTATCATAGTCTCTATTTTCTTTTATTCCACTATTTCTGCTAAAGCAAAATGTCCCTTCCTGGCATTGCTGGGGTCCTCCCTCAAGAATGGAAGCTGTGTAAGCAATAGAGCAAGGTCTTGCCTGTTTCTTTCCCTGTTGTATCCTTAGCTCCTGGAATTGTAGCTGACTCTAAATAGGGACTTAGTAACAATTTGTGGACAGAAGGAAAGCCTCCTGGCCTTGCTTGGGCCCAAACTTGTCCCTCCCCTACCCGCTCCACCAGCCTGAGATGGGTTATGGGAGAACATTAGTTAATCTCCTCCTCTCCCTCCCAACAATTCCACATATCCACATCTGGCTATTATTTAGCATTTATTAAACAACAACAACAACAAAAAGCCCAGCTCTGGGTCCTGAAGCCTCCTTAGGCAGGAGACAAGACCATGGTGAGCAGAGACTCCCTGTCTCCTACCCCTTCACTGCCATCCTTTCCACATCTTCAGGCAAGGAGTCCCTCCAAATCCTAGTGTAAGGATTTTGCTGTACTCTGGACCTAAAACTCTTCCTCATTTTACTTTTTGTACACAGAGTAGCTGAAGTGCTTCTCAGAACCACTGTAGAAGGTAAAAATAAAGGAGAATTTCTACTCACAAAAGTGCATAAAATACCCTTATGGTTTCATCAGTAACCCAGAACCTTTCTTTTTTTTTCCAAACCCCTTTTATTTTTGTAAAAGAATGCACTAGGCGGCGGCATCTGGCTTGTAAAAATAAATACAGTGACTGGTTTTCCCAAATAACTTGGCCTAATCATCGAGTGCTCCTGAAAAGACTGTCTCCTGAGACGTGCAATCTACAGAGCGATCTATTCCACAGTCCAGGCACTGAAAGGGCACCTACATAGGTTGAATTACAGACCCCAGAGTGTCTGCACTGAGAACATGGACTGACTCTTGACTCTGGAGAGTTAGATGTTTCTTGTGGAGGCTGGATTGCCAGTGCTTGTCGTTTCCTTCAAACAGATTTGTTATGACTCAGGTATGTGCAGACTGGATCATTGCAGGGCATGCACTAGCAGGAGCTTTGACGTTTTTTCAGATTAGTTTTATAACTTAAAATCAGAACGAAGGTTGAGAGTATTGTTTATCAAAATTAAGTGAGATTGATATGGAATAACTGGATACCCATTATATCTAAAGCAAGTATGAATTATTAATATGTGGAGACATTATTGATAGATTTATTTTTATGTTTTCAGTGGTGCTAGGGATTGAATCCAGGGCCTCACACGTGCTAGACAAGTGTTCTTTCACTGACTTATACCCTCATCCACTTTCAATTTTTAAAATAATTAGTTGGCTAAACAATAAACCTAATGTATTTGGTCTTTATTTTCAACAGCAAACCCACAAACATATTTAAGCAAAATAAGAATGTGTTGCTTGAAACTTTAATTATTTTACAAACAACTGTAACTAAATTTATTACAGGAAAAATATTACTCAATATGCAAACTTTAAAACACTGGACCAGATAAACTAATTTGTTTTTAACATTCTTTCACTATTTACCACCCTCTAGAAAATACAATTATTTCTGCAGGTATAATTTCCTATGAGAAGGTAAATGCACTGGAGCATTAGAATGTTCCTGCAGTAGCCTTAGTTGAGTTCAGATGCTCAAAAGACTTTCACCAGGCTTCCCCGGCTACAACAGTGACAACACCATTTGGTGTTCCCTAAGCACTTAGCAGCTGTTGATATTACAAAAGGCTTTCTATGGGCTAGGTACTGTGCTGTTTTACAGCAAAACACCATCCTTGGAACTGAATGTAGACCTGTTTCCTAATCCTTGCTATAGAGGTAGTGCTCTTGTCTGCTTTATGCATTTCTTTGTGATTGTGTCCACTGTGAGTGGAATATAGTTCAGTGGCATAGTCCAGAAAAGGGTGAGCCTCCCCAAAGTAGAAACAATGCTTTACATCTGGTGAAGCACCAGAGCCTGCCAGTGAGTCCTTCCTCCAACCTTCTCTCCCTTCCTCTCAGTAGTAGGGATGATTTGAAGGGCAATGCTCTACCACTGAGCTACATCCTTAGTCCTTTTTATTTTTATTCTGTTTTGACAGAGAGTCTTGCTAAATTGCCCAGGCTGACCTAGAACTCGCCATCATCCTGCCTCAGCCTCCAGAGTAGCTATCCACATGATGAAGTGGCTGACATGTGAAGGTGGTTTATGCATTGTGAAACAGGGAAAAATTCTACTCGTATTACTGATAACATTCTTTTCACTTCAGCAACCTATTTCATGCATAGTCCTAATATTTATTTCTCATCATTGTTAGGGAAAGTATTTATTCTTCCTGCAAACAAATGGTTGAACCTACTATGGAGAGAAAACTATTTCAAGCTGATAAGTCTTGAAGTAAAAAAAGGGTCTGGTTCAGTTCTATACCAATATTGCAAAGTTTCTTTTGTACCAAATACAGCTGGAATAAAGTAAAAAGATCTGCAGCATATTGGTGAACACCAATCCCCTGTAGCTGGGCTATGAAGAACTGATTCTGGAAAAGTGAAGTAGAGGGCATCACAATATCAGACCTTAAATTATACTACAGAGCTATAGTATAATTTAAGGTTACTACAAAAATGGCCTGGTATTAGCACCAAAACAGACATAAGACCAATGGAACAGAACAGAAGACAGAGAAAACTCACATAAATACAGTCAGCTTACACTAGACAAAGGCACCATAAACATACACTGGAGAAAAGATAACCTCTTCAACAAATGGTGCTGGGAAAACTGTAGCAGAATGAAACTGAACCCCTAACTCTCCCTGCACAGAACTCAATTCAAAGTAGATCAAGGACCTAGGCAATAGACCAGAGACCCTGGACCTACTAGAAAAAAAAATGTAGGCCTAACTCTCCATTATGTTGGCTTAGGAACTGACTTCATTTACAAGACAGGAATCTCGTAAAGTACAAGATGTAAAATCAGGAATCCATAAATGGGATGGACTCAAACTATAAAGCTTCTTCACAGCAAAGGAAATAATCAAGAACATGAACAGAGAGCCTACAGAATGGGAGAAAAATCTTTGCCACCTGCATCTCAGATACAGCATTAATCTCCAGGATATATAAGAACTCCAAAAACTTAACACTAAAAACATAAATAACCCAATCAATAAGTGGGCAAAGGAACTGAACAGGTACTTCACAAAAGAAGAAATACAAATGGTCAACAAATGTATGAAAAAATGTTCAACATCTCTAGTAAATTAGAGAAATGCAAATCAAAACTACACTGAGATTCCATCTCACTCCAGTCAGAATGGCAATTATCAAGAATACAAGTAACAATAAATGTTGGTGAGGATATGAGGGAAAAGGTACGTTTATACTTTGCTGGTGGGACTGCAAGTTGGTGCAACTACTCTGGAAAGTAGTATGGAGATTCCTTAAAAAACTTGGAATGAAACCACCATTTGACCCAGTTATCCCACTCCTTGGTATATACCTAAAAGACTTAAAAATCAGCATACTACAGTGATGCAGCCACATCTATGTTTACAGCAGCTCAACTCACAATAGCCAAGTTATGGAACCAACCAGATGCCCTTCAACAGATGAATGGATAAAGAAAATGTGGTATATGTACACAATGGAACTTACTCAGCCTTAAAGAAGGGTGAAATGAAGGCATTTGCCAGTAAATGGATGGAACTATTGACTATCAAGCTTAAGTGAAATAAACTGATCCTTCCTACCTACCCCAAAAGGCTGAATGGTCCCCCTAATATGTGGATGGTAACAAACAGTAAAGGGTGAGGGGAGTGAAAAATAGAAGTTCATTGGATTAGACAAAGGGGAATGAAGGGAAGGGAGGAGGGATGGGAATAGGAAAGACAGTAAAGTAAATCAGACATAACTTTCCTGTTTTCGTATGTGAATACATGACTGGTGAAACTCCACATCATGTCCAAACACAAGAATGGGATCCTAAGTTATACTCCATGTACTTATAACATGTCAAAATACACTCTACTGTCGTGTATAGGTAAACAGAAAAACAAACAGACAAACAAAAAGAACTAATCCTGAGAAGTCCCAATGCCCTGGACAGGATCAATTATCCTCAGAAACATAGGGTTGTGACCACTGTGAACAAACTTGGACAAACTACCAGAAAGCCATAGATAAAGCCAGGCTACACTTAGCAAAATACTTTCACTTGGAGGTCACACTGTTTTTATGTATCCTGGAGTCCCAATTTGCACTTAGGCTCAGTTTGCCTGAGAAATCTGGCATGTTGGAGGGCCATCAGAGTCTCTTAGAAAGACCCAGGAAACTCCATGACCAGACTTCAGCCTAAGGGCCAGAAACATCCCTTTGCACTTTCCCAAGAGAGAGAAGCAGTTGTTGTGCTTGAGTTGCACAAACTGACCCCTTCTTTCATTTCAGAGGGGGTTTGGGGATGAGCAGGCAGAGCGCCTATCCCAAGGAGGAGCACAGTACATCTAAAGGCAGGAAAGCTGCTGATTAGGTCCTTCACCCTGGCCATGACAGGTGGACTCTCGCCCACATCACACACTCCAGATACAGTCAATCAGGGGCTTTCCGCACTGCTCTTGGGTCTCTCCAAATTACCTGGAGGAAATTTGAAAGGGATGAAGTCCCCTACAGCAAGAGAAGTTCTGCTTTGTGACAAGCACATGACCCAGGCTGGGGATTAAACATAGGGGAGGGAGAGTGAGGTAGGTGCTAAGCCTTAGAGATAAGTAGAAATTGTGTGTAAATTGAGAATTGAAGCTATTTGAAAATTTTTTTCCAGTGGAGTAGCAAAAACTATCCACCAACTGCCAATTCAACATATCACAAATGCTTCAACCTTTAAAACAAAAACCATTTAAATTCTCAAACTTTCCACCATAGCTTAGCCTCAAGAGGTTCTAGAAGACCATTTCTTACTGAGGACATAGGCAGTGGGGTCTAAAAATCTGGCTTCTGGGAGTGGCTGTGCCTTAACCAGCTACAGAAATGTAGGCACTCCGCTGGCCTTGACACTTCCCTTGGGTTTTGCCTTGGTAAAATGGGAATAATCATACCTAGAAAGCTTTGCCTTCATGCTTAAGAAAGTAAATACATGTAAAACATTTTGAAAAATATGTAAATAAAATTTTATCCATGACAAACAGAATAACGGTCCCTAAAAATGTCTGTGTCCTAATCCTCAGAACTTTTGAATATGGTAGGTTCATAGCAAGGGAGAATTTAAGGAGGCAAATGGAATTAAGATCAGTTATCAGCTGACCTTAAAATAAGGAGATTATACTGGATTATCTGATTGAGTCCCAGGTAATCATAAGCATCCTTTAAATATGGAATAAGGAGACAGAGACGGTAATATGCTAATGAGGCAGTGAATAAATAGATCACATTGGCTGAATGTGAAGATGGGACAGAATCACAAGGACAGGAATGCAGTGAAAAAGGCAAAGAAATGTGTTTTCCCCTCCAGCCTCTGGAAGGAAACTTGATTTTAACCCAGTGAAGCACAGTTTGAACTGTAAGACGGTAAATTGGTTTTAAACTACCAGGTTTGCAATAATTTAACAGTTAGGAGGCTAACTTAGCAAATTGAGAAACTCACTTACTACCCATCAGATCGTATCACTGTTCTCACTGTGTACATTGTTATCATCCCTGACATCATCATTATCATCATCTAGGCTTTATTTCAAACATAGCCTAGGAAGGAAATTTCTAGCAATATATAATTTTGCCAAAATCCTCACAAACCAAACCAGATGACTATCACAAGGAGCAAGTCACAGAGGGATTTTTGTCTTTTAAGAGTGCTGTCAATGGTTTCCATGAAAAAACGGATGCCATTGTTCATGCTATTTATTTATTTATTATTTTCAATTCATTTATCTGATAAAAACAAATGTGTCCAGAATATCAAAAGAATTTTTTAAAATCCAATGATAAGGGGAGAATAATGAAACAATGGATTAAAGATCGAAAAAGACACTTCCCCAAATAACATCAATGACACATAAGCATACGAAAATATGCTTCACATAGTATGACATTAGGAAAATTTAAAAATAAAAATGACATCACCAAATGTTTACAAGATTGTAAATTCATTGTACAATCTTTGAAAATGGTACACTTTTTCTTTCAATTTATTTATTTATTTATTATTCTAATTTGTTAGATATAAGAGCAGAATGCATTACAATTCATATTACACATATAGAGCACAATTTTTTATATCTCTGGTTGTATATAAAGTATATTCACACCATTCGTCTCTTCATTCATGTACTTAGAGTAATGATATCCATCCCATTCCACCATCTTTTTTACCCCCATACCCACCCCCAGCCCTTTGCCCTATCTAGAATTCATCTAATCCTCCCATGCTCCCCCTCCCAACCCCACTATGAATCAGCCTCCTTATATCAGAGAAAACATTCGGCATTTGTTTTTTGGGGGGATTGGCTAATTTCACGTAGCATTATATTCTCCAACTCTATCCATTTACCTGTAAATGCCATGATTTTATTCTCTTTTTATTGCTGAGTAATATTTCATTTTGTATATATACCACATTTTCTTTACCCATTGATGTACTGAGGGGTATCTAGGTTGGTTCCACAGTTTAGTTATTGTGAATTTTGCTGCTAAAAGCATTGATGTGGCTGTGTCCCTGTAGTATGCTGTTTTTAAGTCCTTTGAGTATAGACTGAGGAGTAGGATAGCTGGGTCAAATGATGGTTCCATTCCCAGCTTTCCAAGGATTCTGCATACTGCTTTCCATATTGTCTGCACCAATTTGCAGTCGACCATCAATGAATGAGTGTGCCTTTCTCCCCACATCCTTGGCAAAACTTACTGTTGTTTGTGTTCTTAATAGCTGCCATTCTGACTGGAGAGAGATGAAATCTTAGGGTGGTTTTGATTTACATTTCTCTAATTGCTAGAGATGTTGAACATTTTTTTCATATATTTGTTGATTGATTGTACATCATCTTCTGAGAGGTGTCCATTCAGTTACTTGGATCATTTATTGATTGAGCTATTTTTTTTTTAATGGTTAGCTTTTTGAGTAATTTATATACCCTAGAGATTAGTGCTCTATCTGCTGTGCATGTGGTAAAAATTTGCTCCCAAGTGCTGTAGGCTGTCTGTTCACCTCATTGTTTTGTTTTTTTTTTTCTGAGAAGAAGCACTTAGATTGAATCCATCCCATTTATTGATTCTTGATTTTAATTCTTGTGCTAAAGGAGTCTTATTAAGGAAGTTGGGTCCTAATCTGACATGATGGAGATTTGGACCTACTTTTTCTTCAAATAGGCACAGTGTCTCTAGTTTAATTCCTAGGTCTTTGATCCACTTTGAGTTGAGTTTTATGCATGGTGAGAAACAGGGGCTTAATTTCATTTTATTGCATATGGATTTCCAGTTTTCCCAGCATCATTTGTTGAAAAGGCTATCTTTTCTCCAATGCATGTTTTTGGCGCCTTTGTCTAATATAAGATAATTGTAATTATGTGGGTTAGTTTCTGTGTCCCCTATTTTGTACCATTGGTCTATTTTGGTGCCAATACCATGCTGTTTTTATTACTATTGCTCTATAGTATAGTTTAAGGTCTGGTGTAGTGATGCCACTTGCTTCACTCTTCTTTCTAAGGATTGCTTTAGCTATTCTGGCTCTCTTAATTTTCCAGATGAATTCCATAACTGCTTTTTCTATTTTTATGAGGAATGTCATTGGGATTTTGATTGGAATTGCATTAAATTTGTATAGTGCTTTCTGTAGTATGGTCATTTTGATGATATTAATTCTGCCTATCCAAGAACAAGGGAGATCTTTCCATCTTCTAAGGTCTTCTTCAATTTCTTTCTTTAGTATTCTGTAGTTTTGTTGTAGAGGTCTTTCACCTCTTTCATTAGGTTGATTCCCAAGTATTTTTTTTTTTTTGAGGCTATTGGAAATGGGGTAGTTTTCCTCATTTCCCTTTCAGGGGATTTGTCACTGATATATAGAAATGACTTTGATTTATAGGTGTTGATTTTGTATCTTGCTCCTTTGCTGAATTCATTTACTAGTTCTAGAGGTTTTCTGATGAAATTTCTTGGGTCTTCTGGGTAAAGAATTATATCATCAGCAAATAGTGCTAATTTGAATTCTTCTTTTCCTAGCTGTACCTATTTAATTTCTTTCATCTGTCTAATTGTTCCGGCCAGTGTTTCAAGAACTATGTTAAATAGAAGTGGTGAAAGAGGGCATCCCTGTCTTATTCCAGTTTTTACAGGGAATGCTTCCAATTTTTCTCCATTTAGAATAATGGTGGCCTGGGGTTTAGCATAGATAGCTTTTAATGGTGTGATATGTTCCTATTATCCCTAGTTTTTCTAGTGTTTTGAACATATATGGTGCTGTATTTTGTTGAATGCTTTTTCTGCATCAATTGAGGGCATCATATGATTCTTATCTTAAAGTCTATTGATGTGATGAATTATGTTTATTGATTTCTGTATGTTGAACCAACCTTACATCCCTCAGATGAACACTACTTGATCATGGTGCACTATCTTTTTGATATGGTTTTGTATTTGACTTGACAGAATTTTATTGAATTTTTGCATCTATGTTCATTAGAGTTATTGTTCTAAAGTTTTTTTCTTTGATGTGTCTTTGCCCAGTTCTGGAATCAGGGTGATATTGGTCTCATATAATAAGTTTGGAGGTCCTCCCTCTTTTTATATTTCATGAAATAATTTGTATAGGTATTAGTTCTTCTTTATAGGTCTTGTAGAACTCAGATGGTCCTTGGCTTTTCTTGGTTGGTAGGCTTCTGATGGCATCATCTATTCCCTTGTTTGAAATTGATTTGTTTAAATTGTGTATATCACCCTGATTCAATGTGGGCAACCCATATGCCTCTAGAAATTTATTGATGCCTTTGATGTTCTCTATTTTATTAGAGAACAAGTTTTCAAAATAATTTCTAATTATCTTCTGTATTTATGTCATGTCTGTTGTGAGATTTCCTTTTTTATTATGTATGTTAGTGATTTGAGTTTTTTCTCTTTCCTTCTTTTTGTTAGCATGGATAAGGGTTTTTCACTTTTATTTATTTTTTTCAAAGAACCAACCTTTTGTTTTGTCAATTGTTTCTTTTATTTCAATTTCATTGATTTCAGCTCTGATTTTAATTATTTCCTGTCTTCTACTGATTTTGGTGTTGAGTTGTTCTTTTTCTTGGGCTTTGAGATATAGTGTTAGGTCATTCATTTGCTGACTTTTTTCTTCTTTTAAGGAATGAACTCCATACAATGCACTTTCATATTAGTACTGCCTTCATAGTATCCCAGAGATTTTGATATGTTGTATCAGAGTTCTCCTTTACCTCTAAGAATTGTTTAATCTCCTCCTTGATGTCTGTTGCAACCCATTGTTCATTCAGTAGCATATTATTTAGTCTCCAAGTGTTGGAGTAGTTTTCATTTTTTATTTTGTCATTGATTTCTAATTTCATTTCATTGTGATCTGATAGAATGCAGGGTAGTATCTCTACTTTTTTTCTATTTGTTAAGAGTTGCTTTGTGGCATAATATATGGTCTATTTTAGAAAAAGATCCATGTGCTGCTGAGAAGAAAGTGTATTCACTCATTGAAGGATGAAATATTCTATATATGTCAGTTAAGTCTAAGTTATTGATTATATTATTGAGCTCTATAGTTTCTTTGTTCAGCTTTTGTTTGGAAGATCTATCCAGTGGTGAAAAGAGTGTGTTAAAATCACCCAGAATTATTGTGTTGTGGTCAATTTAATTCTTGAACTCGAGAAGAGTTTGTTTGATGAAATAGATGCTTCATTGTTTGGGGCATATATATTTATAACTGTTATGTCTTTGTCCCTTTTGATTAACTTTAGCTTAAAATCTACTTTATTTGATATGGGGATGGAAAGCCCTGCTTGCTTCTGCAGTCCTTGTGAGTGGTAGAATTTTTTTTCTTTTTTCTTTTTATTTTTGAGAGAGAGAGAGAGAGAGAGAGAGAGAGAGAGATAATTTTTTTAATATTTATTTTTTAGTATTCGGCGGACACAACATCTTTGTTTGTATGTGGTGCTGAGGATAGAACCTGGGCCGCATGCATGCCGGGCGAGCGCACTACCGCTTGAGCCACATCTCCAGCCCCTAGTATAATTTTTCCCAACCTTCACCTTCAGTCTATAGATGTCTTTTCCCATGAGATAAGTCCCTTGGAGGCAGCATATTGTTAGTTTGGTTTTTTTTTAAATTCAATTTGCTAGTCTATGTCTTTTAATTGGTGAGTTTAGGTCATTAACATTCAGGGTTATTATTAAAACATGATTTGTATTCCCAGCCATTTTTGTTTATTTTTGTTATTTAACTTGACTTAGTTTCTCCTTTGATTAGCTTTTTATTTAGTGTAATACCTCCCTCTGCTGATTTTCATTGTTGTCTTTCATTTCCTCTTTGCAGAATATTTTGCCAAGGATGTTCTATAGTGCAAGTTTTCTAGCTGTAAATTATTTTAACTTTTGCTTATCATGGAAGGTTTTTATTTCATCATCAAATCTAAAGCTTAATTTTGCTGGATACAAACTTTTTGGTTGGCATCCATTTTCTTTCAGAGGTTAATATATGTTGTTCCAGGATCTTCTAACTTTCAGGGTCTGGGTTGAAAAATCTGCAGATATTCTAATTTGTTTCCCCCTATATGTAATCTGATTCCTTTCTCTTATGGCTTTTAAAATTCTCTCCTTATTCTGTATGCTAGGCATTTTCATTTAAAATGTACCTTGGTGTGGATCTGTTATGATTTTGTACATTTGGTGTCCTGTAAGCCTCTTGTATTTGGCTTTACAATTTGTTCTTCATGTTTGGAAATTTTTCTGATATTATTTCATTAAATATATTGTTCATTCCTTTGGTTTGGAAATCTATGCCTTCCTCTATCCCAATAACTTATAAATTTGGTTTTTTATGCTATCCCATATTTCTTGAATGTTCTGCTCATGGTTTCTTACCATTTTCACTGTGTGGTCTATATTCTTTTCAAGATTACATATTTTGTCTTCATTGTCTGAGGTCCTGTCTTCCAAGAGGTCTAATCTGTTGGTGATGCTTTCAATTAAACTTTTAATTTGCTTTATTGTTTCTTTAATTTTAAGAATTTCTGTTTGGTTTTTCTTTAAAATCTCCATTTTCCTATTGAAGTAATCTTTTGCTTCCCTTATTTGCTTATGTAGCTCTTTGTCGAAATGATCTTTAGCTGCCTGTATTTGCTCTCTTATATCATCATAATTCACAGAACATTTTAATTATGTACATACTGAACTCCTTCTCTATGATTTCATCTGCTGTGCTGGCGATGGATTCTAATAATATGGTATCTTGATTTGTTTGGGTCTCTTTCTTCTATTGTGTGTCTTCCTTTCTAGCTCTGTGGATCCAAGGCATTAACATTTTTACCCTGTAGACTTATAGTACTGAAAGCAGGTGCCTCCTGCTTTCCAATATCTTTCCTTTGAAGGGAAGAACAATGTTAACAGATTCCAATATAAACAAAATACCACCTAAAAATGAATAGTTGTCATTAAGACGTTTACAATTTGGTCACAATGTACAGAAATGGTGAATTCAATTATTATCTTCAATATAATCAGTAGGTTTGTAAAAGGGCTTACAGTTTCTGATGGTGGAAAAAGAACTTGGGGAGAGGTGTGGGAAGATATGCTGAGGAGTTATGAGATGAGGATATAGAGTTATTATATCTTAGGAAGTATGAAAGAGAAATCTAAAGAAGAAGGTTAGTAGCAGGAGAATAGAGAGGTAGTAATTTTGGGTAGACAAGTAAGAGGGAAAACAGTAGAGTATATAAAACAAACACATATATATTAAGAAAAATAAAAAATGTTAAAATAGTAAAAATTGGGCAGAAAAAGAATGTACAACAAAATTGTAATATACTATTCAGTCGTCTCATTCCTCAATATTCTAATTCATGCAAAGCACTTGGTTTCACATATGTTGGGGATGTGAGGGTGGGAGAATAAAGAGGGAGAAGAAAGAAAAAAAAATCTTGAAGGCAGAAACAAGGATTGTTTTGGTTGGAGTTCAGTATCTTTCCTGCTTCCCTTCTCATCCAATAGGTGTGGTTGTCTGTTGGTAGATGGTATCTCTGCCTTCAGGATGGTGGGGGTTACCAAGATGTGAGGGTTGATCTTGGGTGCAGAACACCTGGAAGTGGGGTATGGCACCCGCGCGTCCTGTTGGGAGACTGCACCTCAAGGATCTCCTTTGAGGTCTGCTCCTGTGATATGGGTGCCGGGTCTTATCTCCTCATCTTACCTATAGATCTCACAGTCCCACCCTCTAGATTAGTCTCTAAAGTGTATTTCCCTCACCCTTTCCCTTTCTACTTCTGAATCAGGAACCTTTCTCTCCAGGGGTCGTGTGTGTTGTACTCTGGTAGCTGCGCACCTGTTGCGGAGGGCTGTTTTGTATTGGGCATCACTCTGCTGAGTTAGCGACTGCTGAGGATTGGGGGGAATCAGAAAACTATGGGTACCTGGTATCTGGTGTTCCAAACTGGTAGTTGCCCCAACTATAGATGGTGATGGAGGTGACCCAAGATGGAGGCAGCTGCTTTCAGCAATGGGGTATCAGGTCGGGTAGGAGGAGCCCTGGGTTGTGCCCTGGGTTCAAAGATGAGCTCTGTGGT
The DNA here is from genome assembly GCF_001458135.2 of Marmota marmota marmota. Taxonomy (NCBI): domain Eukaryota; kingdom Metazoa; phylum Chordata; class Mammalia; order Rodentia; family Sciuridae; genus Marmota; species Marmota marmota. Next base: position 2,995,150 of record NW_026000082.1, read on the forward strand.
GTGCAGTGTTGTGGCTGTCGGCTTTCTTCACAGTCTGTGATGTCCCAGGCCCAAGCAGGCTATGGCGAGTAGGGGACTAAGGCAGTAGCTGCCGAGTCCCAAGATGGAGGTGACCAGGGGAGTCCCACATTGGTAGATGGGGGTACACACGGAATGGCGGCAGGAGTTACTGTGTGTGGGTAGGGGCTGAGTGTCCTTTGTGGGAGCAGCATCTGGGAATTCTGCACCGATGCTGATGCCAATGGTCCTGCTAAGGCACCTGTGAGACCTGGGTGTGCAGGGAGTCCGGAGTCAGGAGTCCTTTTCTAACGCTGAGGCCCAGGGCCCTGTACTGCACGGCAGCAGTGATTCCTGTGCAGGATCAGCTGTGGAGGAGTCCTCTGTCACTCCCAGCAAAGCAGTATTACCACTAGTTGAGACCTGGGTCACGGAGCGACACGGAATGCTGCCTCCCCCTGGCCCACCATCTTGGATCCTTTATTTTACAAATCGGTTGTTCCAAGTACAAGAGTACACTTCTGAGTAAATTGATTTGAACCTATTACCAAGAGACTTAGTCAGAATATCTTTGTTAACATAGCTAAAAGATAAAAGGACTAATCTTGCCTTATCCAATAATAAGTACTATGATTTATAGCTTATCACTTCACTTTTTGGCTCTGGTCTCTCTTTATGTAACAAGTTTCATGACTGAACGAGATACTCTTTCCTAGATCCCTTACATTCTTAAGGATGTTGAGTTTAATCTCTTATTTTATGTAATGGGAAACCATGACCTAGAGGAAGTAAGTTTTGTGCCTAAGTTCTAGCAGTTCAGACTTTGGGGGGATAAGCTTTTACATAGTGTGCATACATGAATGTGCACAAATGAAGAATTTGCAAATGCTAGAGCTCAATGAACTTTTCTAAAGTGAACATACCCATGTAACTGCCTCCTGAATACAGATGTAGATTACAACATCCAGAAAGCTCCAGCATGGCCCTCCTAGGACTCCCCCAAAAGGTAACCATATTCTGACTTCAATCACTTTATGCTAATTTTTCATGTTTTTGAACTTGATAAAAACTTACTTATATTATTATACAATTTGCATTCCTTGCTCTTGGCTATTTTCTGCATTTTTCTTGTGAGACTCATCCACTTTGTTGCCTGGAGTTGTAATTCATTACACTTTATTGCTATATAGTATTTCACTATATAAATATATAATTCCAGAATTTATTCTTGTTGATGGAAATTTGGGCTATTTCCATTTGGAGACTACAGTAAAACTTAGTCTCTAAGTGAAAACTTAGATTTTGCTTCTTAAACTAATGCTTGTAAAACACAAAGTGTCTTATTCTATGAAAATGAACTTGTCATTGTTAGCACTGTACAGTGCCTGTATGACGTAGGCGTGACCTGAGTCACCGCGCCATCTACAGAGCACAGCATTTGGTAAGACAGTAGGAACATTCTGTTTGCAAACACAAGTCCAGAGCTTCAGGATGGAGAAGTGGACAATAGATGATTAAGTAGGGGGTTTCACTGAAGGAGAATAGCACCAAGATGCAAACTGTTACCAGACCACTCTCCCTTTCTCTGCTTCTCTTTCCAAGGCTCAGTCCCTGTGGCCTTGATTTCACATCTCCACTCAGTCTTGGTCCTCATTCTCAGCTTTGTTTACTCGAAACCTTTCTTCAATGGAGCATTAAAGTCATGGCTTCTAGACTCCAATTTTGTAGAAGGATTGGGTGGAGGAGTGACAGGGAACCCTCCTTCTGAAGAAAGGGATGCTATTGGTTAAGGCAGGGGAAAGCACCCCCCCCACAAAGGTGTTTACAATAGACACAGAAACCCCTGGGGAGGGGCAGAACACAATACTGATTTAAGAAGAGTTGCACAGTATCTCATGAAATGAGTCTGTTGTATGAGCCGAGTCTGTTGTGGGAAGAGAAGGCTTTATTCTTCCTAAGTCTTTGTATTCTTTCCCCTGTGATATGATGGAAAGAGCAGCTTTTGAAATCAGGCAGGCCTAACTTTCAGTGTAAGTTCTGCTCCTGTGGCTCAGTTTCATTGGGCAAATTACTTAACCTCTCTTTGTTCATTTCCCTCATTTGTAAAATGAGTTTCATAATGATGCTCATCTCATAAAAATGCTCTGAAAATTAAAGACCAATGTATAAGCATCAGAACCTAACTGGAAAATAATTATTGCTCTTTTCTAGTGTTACAAGTCGGGGGCGGCTATAGTCAATTAGAGAGGTGGGGGAAGCAAAGGAAAGTGCTTCCGGACAGGCCTGAATAAGTAAGGGGAAGTTAGACTTGCTTTGGGGAGGCCAAGGGCTCCCCCTAAGTGCTTGTGCGTTGCTGGTGTGTGGAAGGGCAAAGAGCAAGTGAAGTGCAATTTAGTAGAATTCCTCCTATTTCTCTCTCTCTTTTTTATCTGTTTTATAAATTGAGGCATCAGATTTGTTTTGGGGAAGAAAGGTCTGCTGCTTGAAAAATTAAAAGGCTCCTTGAAAAATCCCAGACAAGACTCCCTCTCAAGGCATCCCCTGCTCTAAAACTGGAGGCTCTGCTAAATGCCTTCCATTGTTGAAGTCGAGCTCCAGCACCAGGAGCAGCCTGGACATTTTCAACCACCCATTAAGTCATCTGTCTCGGGATCACAGGGAAAACAAACCCTACAACTGGCCGTGACTAAAACAGAGAAAGATTCAATCAGCTTGTCCAGAAAACAAACCAAACACATCCTCTCCTAAGGCATTATTACTATAACACAGGAAGCATCATCAGGACCCTAAAAGATGTCCCATCCAGAGTGGATGAACAACTGTGCTTTGCTTTGATTGTGGCGTATGACCCCCCCCCCCAATTTTAACAGAAGGCAGCTCACGAGTCCAAAGCTGTCTTAAGTGGTCACCCTTGCCAAGAGAGGTGGCCCTGTGTGGAAACCCTGACAATACATGTGTCTTTCATGAGCCCCTGCAGTGATGGATGGGTCTAAACAGAAGACACTCACCAGGGAAAATGGGTTAGCTTGTGTATGTTGTGCTGTATTGAGCCACATAGGAAACAGGATGAAAAGGAGATTATTCTTTTGATAAGAAAGTCATTCTTAGAGTAACAACCACATAGGGAAAAGAAATACTCCATTATTTCTGTAAATAAAGATCATAAACAGATAATTTATATACTGAAATCAGATATTCTGCAAGGTACCTTAGGGACAGTCTAGTCCTTTTCAAAGTTGTTTAGAGTACCAACAATAGTTTAACCAGAACATTTATTCTGGTTGCAGTCAGAGTAAGGGGATTATCCCTTCCTATTCTACACAACCTTCCCCTTCTCTATCATAGCATGCATGAATGTTTCAGGGCTCCCCGAACAGTTTGAAATTCTGTCATTACTTCAGTTTTTCCTATTTACAGATGACAAAAATAGGCAGGAGTGATTGAAAAAATGAGGCCTCATGATTTGCCCAGAATTTCAGGGTAAATTGAAAAGGTAGGTCAATGCTAAAGCCAGACCTCCTGTTGTCCAGCCAAGTGTTCTTGCTATTATATAACACAGAGCCATCCTGAGAAGATATCTGAAACTACCTGCAGTTTACCTCTGAGAAGCCACACAATCAATATAAATGGCCTGAAATTTTTTTCTTTGCTTATCTAAAGAATACCTGGAAGTGGCTGGGGAGGTGGCTCAATGGCAGAGTGTGTGCTTAGCACGCATGAGGCCATAGGTTCCATGCCTGGGGTGGGGTGAGGAAGAATACCTGGAAGGAGGGAAGGAAGGGAGGGAGGCCAAAGAATTAAATCTCAACACCCTTCACAAAGCCACACACAAAATTGTAATAAATATTTTGAAGAGGAAAAGAGATGTTATCAGAATGATTATATTCCCTAAACTCAAATGTGTCTTGCACAAACTACATGGCCAAAGGTCCCACCTAACCATCAATTCATCCACCCAACTAGTAGACTGATGCTCAAAGTCATCCCTTGCTGCTGATGCTAGGAGATGAATGGCCCCAGGCTTTGAGAAACTTAGTTTTAAGAAGAGAAGCACACCTTGAATCTTATGTTGGGAACCCAATACTGGAAGAGCAAGAAATGGAAAGGAAGGGGAGCGAGGGGAAGGGGAAGGGGGAGAAGAGAAAAGAATGGTGGTTAGTGGGAGGGGGCCTGGGGCAGGTGGACATTATATGCGGGAAGGTGGTACATGAAAAAGAGCGCTTCCATGGGCCAGAATGGGACATGTGCTCTGGAATATCAAAGACCAGACTGGAGACCATTAGGATGAGTGGTGGAGCTTTGGGATAACAGGGTAAAAGAGATCAAGAATTGTCATTTCCTTTTCCTTCACATCAGCAAATTCCTCCTCATCCGTAAAATGTGATTACAAATATACTGAATCTTTAATAAATTAAGAAGAGTTTACTGTGCCCCTCACATTATAAAACCCTGGTATTATGTATCTGGTAGTTGTTTAGGTTTGTTAATGCAAAATGTGAAAGAAACATGTTTTATTTTATGACTTGGCACCATCTGTATTTATATTCTAGTCAGACCTTTCCCAAACTCATCCCACTGTCCAAACTGAGATTGGCTGGGGTATAAAGCAAATACCACCAGCTCATCCCTAATATTTTTTTTAAGGCATTCATGTGTCACAAGCGGCAGCTTTGCATGCACAGGAGTGGACTATGTGTTGCAATGGGTTTAATGGCTAAGATGTGGACTTCTGACCCAGACAGACTGGTATTTGAATCCTAGCTGACTGGAACCATCTGTAGATCTTCAGAGATGTATTTAACTTTTCTTTTTTGTTTTCTTTTTCTTTTTTTAATTATCCCTTTTCTTTCTTTCTTTTATTATTTTTATGCGGTGCTGAGGATGGAACCCATTGCCTTACACATCTACCAATGGAGCGATCTACCACTGAGCTATATTTCCAGTCCAGTATTTAACTTTCCTGGTTTTCAAATGGGAATGATAATAATGAAGGTATCAAACTATCAGAGCTGCTCTGAGGACCTCTTGAATCATGCATAATAGTAGCCACTGTTCCCATAGGCCCATAATGCACTAAGTTGATGGACAGAAGAAGCCCCCTGATAAAACTGAGCTTTCCACACTGCGAAATCAGAGAAGGGGATAGGGGGAATTTTAACTATATTGATGGGCTAAACAGCATCTTTTTTTGTTAGGCCTGGGAATAAGATTTCACATTGATTTTCACTGAGAAAAACCATCCTAGCAGTTTGCTTCGCACCAGGACAACATATATTTTTTTTCTTTTTTCTTTTCCTCTGTGTAATCAAATGCAAACAAACTCCAGATTCTACTCCATAACAATGACCACATGGAGTAGGAACTGATTTCCTCTTGGAAAGCACTTAATTCTAGAACACAGCTTTTGGGTCATTTCCTTGCACTCCAATGACAGCATATCCCAACTTGTTTCTTTGTTCATCTTTAATTGTTGCTCTACGTACGTTTGATAGCAATCGGGATGCTTATGCACCGATTAAGCTGGCATCAAAGAGTTTTTAAGAAGGCAGCTTAGAATTCATGGGATATTTGACATAATGTTTCAATGAATCAATTAAAGTTTATCCAAATCTGACTTTTGAGATAATTGTTTCTTTGATAGGTAGTTTTGAACATGATTATGTGTCTCTCCAATAGTTTTGTCACATGACCCACTGTGGATTTTTTTCTTATATGAGCCAGGAATCACTCCCAGACTTAGTGGAGAACACAATAGGCTTTTTCTCTTCAATGAGCAGGCAGACCTGTTACATTTCTCTTGTTCCATTGAGAATATTGAATATTTTCCTGTCTTCAAAAGCTACAAGTTTTGGCCAGATTTTTCATTTATTGTGTCCTTACTTATAAAAAGTGTAGATATAGACAGAGATGTAGCCCAGTTGTTATTAACATTTTTCAAAGAAGTTGAAAATGAATTCAATCTGCATGTCCCCGTCAGTTTATTCTCTGGTTAATGTCTCTGTTAATATTGGTATAGAACTTGTCTATACCAACACTTTTTAACCTTCTGGTTTGATTTTTGTTTAACTATTACCATCAAGGCTGGCTAAAATGATAACCATTAACTTAGGAAATAAAACAGTGTACCAAAGGTGAAAAGTGCTACAATTTTGAGCACAATAATTTCTTCTCATCTTCAGAGTAATACTCCTGAGAAATAGCAATAAAAGTGTTAAAATGGTATTTAACTACAAGGAAAATATATTTCAAAATGCAGTTTTAAAAATGTTCTAGAAAACTACTGTGTCCAGAACGAACTAGATCTGACATTTTAAAGCCTTGTTCTCTTAGGTAGGTGATACTCTTTCAATTCGGCAGAAAACATTGTGGAGATTTGTTCTCCCACAAGAATTATACTCTGTAGTCTGTATTGCTTTTGAAAGACTCCAAACTAGCCCTCAAAGTCTTAAAGTATACTGTGATTTGCATATGGGTTTTTTTTTATGACTTTTTATTTATAGCTTGTCTGAATGCTTTTCTTAGTTGTCAGATTGCTCAGGTCACATTTCTCTGGGTCTGATCTAATCATTTGTATCAGGATTCTTTTGGTTGCAAATGACAGAATTCCAACTTGATTTAGCTTAAACAATAAAAGAATATTTGTGGGCTCACTAGCTAATTCATGGGAAAAGTGGGTGTGGAGCTGGTTCAGAACAAAATTACATCCAAGAAATCAGATAATCTTATCTTTCTCTCATCTCAGCCTCTTGGTTTTATGGAAACAGGCACTTTCAGGTTTATATTACCATTCCACATCGAAGAAACAGGTGAGAAACACAAGCTCTAATTAGAATAATTAGAAGCACACTCTATATTTAGAAAAAAAATTGTAGAAGAATTAAAATTGGCTTGGCTCGGGTCATCTGCCCATCCTTGGCCCAGTCTCTAGGACAAGAATGGGAAGTACCTATGAGATCCTAATACTTGGAGGGAAAAGAAGCCTCTCTCTAGAAGAAGAGCTAATCTATATCAAAAATTACATGTGTCTATGATCCCTTTAGGAGAACCCTCCTTTCTGGATCTTTTATTAGATTATCTCATGCTTAGTAGTACTGGGAAGCGATAATTGCCATTGTGTTCTTTTGAGCAGAGAATGAACTGGAATGTGCCTGCAAAATGTTCAACATCTCTAGTAATTAGAGAAATGCAAATCAAAACTACTCTAAGATTTCATCTCACTTCAGTCAGAATGGCAATTATCAAGAATACAAGCAACAATAAATATTGGTGAGGATATGGGGGAAAAGGTACGTTCATACATTGCTGGTGTGACTGCAAATTGGTGCAACCATTCTAGAAAGCAGTATGGAGATTCCTCAGAAAATTTGGATCGGAACCACCATTTGACCCCGTTATCTCACTCCTCAGTTTATACCCAACGGACTTAAAATCAGCATACTACAGTTATGCAGCCAAATCACTGTTTATAGCAGCTCAACTCATAATAGCCAAACTATGGAACCAACCTAGGTGTTTTCAACAGAGGAATGTATAAAGAAACTGTGGTGTATATATATACATAATGGAATAATACTCAGCCTTAAAGAAGAATGAAATGATGGCATTTGCCAGTAAATGGATGGAGCTAGAGACTATTGTACTAAGTGAAATAAGCCAATCCCCAAAAAACCAAAGGACAAATGTTTTCTGATGTGTGGATGCTAATTCACAATAAGGTAGGGTGGGGCTAGGGAAGAACAGAGTTACTTTACATTAGGCAAAGGGGAGTGAAGGGAGGGGAAGGGGCATGGGGGTAGAAAGGAGAGTAGAATGAATCTGAAATTAGTATATTACTGCATATATGATTACATGACTAGTGTAACTCTACATCGTGGACAACCAGAAGAATGAGAAGTTATACTCCATTTATGTCTGATGTTTCAAAGTGCATTCTACTGTCATGTGTAACTAATTAGAACAAATAAAAAATAGATACCTTTCTATAGGTATCCAAAATTTAAAAAATAAATAAGTAAAATAAAATAACCTATAATTTCAGCAACTTGGGAGGCTGAGGGAGGAGGATTGCAATTTCAAAGCCAGCTTTAGCAACTTAGCGAGGACATAAGCAACTTAGTGAGATTCTGTTTCAAAATAAAAAATACAAAAATGGGCTGGGGTGTGGCTAAGTGGTTAAGTGCCCTGGGATCAATTGCTGGTGCAAAAAAAAAAAAAATTTTTTTTAATTAAAGAAAATTTAAAAGCCTATGGGTTTTTAACTTTGACTACAAATTTTAAGCCATGTGATCGCAAAACAGTCTTGCCAGCAGCCCCAGTGCACAAGGCACCAATCTCCCAGCAGTCCCTGTGGAAAGCAGTAGCCTTCCATTCTGTACACACCAGTGCTCACAGGAGACAGTCTACTGGCCTGCCCTCTCTGATGGGCCTCACCAGCCAAGTCACAATCCACATAGAGAAATCAAACAGAACCTAGTTACACATGTCACTCATTTGTTACCCAAATCTTCACATTCAGAAATTATCAGTTACTTGTTGACAGACTGATTGATAAAAATTCCAAAAGGATTAGGATTTGTTTTCTTTAATTTTTTTTTTTCCATTTTAATAAACTGTGTCATGCTGCAGGTCTCTCCTCTCCACATTTTTTGTGTCTTTTCATCCAGATCCTAGAATTGCCTGCAGCTTCAGGGAGCGCTGCTTTCTATCAACATGACCGCTTATCACAAGACAATAATAAATACATTTCTGTAGAGACTGAAGAATGGAAATGAAGATTAATCCTGCATTACCTAAAGTGGAAACTATGCCACCCAAACGGAAAGAAGGGGTGGGCCTTTCCTTAGTTTTCAGGGACCCTGGTCATTCCAGCTGGGCTCTGGATTTCGGCCGTTGGTCCATGCTCTGCTCTGGCCCCATCTTCTCCCAGAAATGCCTACTGCTGCTCTATTGTGGTGGTCCATATCTCCTTCCAATATGCCAATTACTTTGTTTTGAAGAGACCAGTTAGCACAAAGTGTGTATCTCCTATCTTCCTCCTGACTTTAATCAATCTCTAATTTATCACCTTTTTAGAAACATGGGGATTCATTTGAAAATTGTCCTATTGGAAAAAAAAAAAGATGCCATTTTTAAGAAAACCACAGAATGGAACAAAGAGCAGGGAGCCAAGATATAAATGAGTTCTGCTATGAAGGTCTGAGTGACAGATGAATCAACGGCTGGTAGACTGAAAGTGACCTGGTTGTCGAATTTACCTTCCTTACTATGGCTATCATGTGATTGGGCCCTTTGATATTCTCTGAGTGTTTCAAGTGGGCAAAGATTTCCTGTCTGCCAAGGCCCAAGTACATGTGTACAGAAATGTGGTTTTTTAATCAGACCAACGTCGGAATCCCTGCCCTGCTTCTTAGTGACCATAACTTAGCAAGTTTCTTGGTCTCCTTAAGCCCCAGCTTCCTCAACTATAGAACAGGGCTTATGGTTGGGTTGTTTTAGCCTTTATTAGACAACGTAAGCAGAACATTTAGCCAAGTGCTCAGTAACAGAAACTGCGGTAGTTCCAGATAAAATCAGGTTAAGATTAAGACTGCTGTGGTTTGGATCTGAAATGTCCTCCAAAGGCCCATCTCTTCAAGGCTTGGTTCCCAACCTATGGCACTATGAATGGTGAAGGAAACTTAAGAGGTGGGGCCTAGTGAGAGGAAGTTAGGTCAATGTGGATACACTCTTGAAGGGAATATAGGGACCCTGGCCCCTTCCTCTCTTTGTCTTTGTTTCTTGACTGCCATGATGTGAATAGGTCTGTTATGCCAAGTGTTCCCTCCATAATGTGCTGCCTTGCCACAGGCCCAAAGCAATGAGACCAAGTGACCATGGACTGAAACCTCTGAAATCATAAACTAAAATAAACCTCTTTTCTTTTTAGATTATTTATCTTGGGTTGTTTTGTCACAGCAACAAAAAGCTAACAGAGTAATAATGATTTTCTGCAACAGACAAGAGGGCAAATGTTCTTTATTTAATGAATTGTGCTAGCTAGTGTGTGGAGAAGAGAAGCATTCGATAACAGCGTTGCCTTCATAGGGCTCATTTTCCTAGCTAGGGGAGCCAAATGTAGCACACATGCACAAAACTCAAGAGCAAAATAAGTATCAAAATTACAGATGCTGACCATGTGTGTGAAAGCAGGTGGTTATTAAAAGCTAGGCTAATCCACCCTAAAACACAGGGTCCACGATGGCAGGAGTATTATCAGTAAGTCCATTTCTCTATCTCCAACACCTAGACTAGTGCCTGGCTGTTAGTGGACAGTTAATAAATATCCACAGACTGGCTAGGAAAATGAATTTGCTTGAACTAATAGTGGAAAAGTACCAGACCTTGAATATGAAGCTTTGAATCTCTGCTTAATAGCAATTAATCATGGATAATTCTCCAAACCTCAGTTGCTATATCTGTAAAATGGCTATGCAATCCTTGCCTACTGCATTAGGTTGTCACACGAATAAATAAGACATTTAATCAGGCACTTTAAAAAACAGTAAAAATGTAGTTGTAAGGAGAAACTGAAGGCTTCAGGATGGGTACTACTAATTCAGATAGATAGAAAGAAGCAATATTGATATTGCATTTACCCATATGTCCCTTCACTTGGGCTCCATAACCAATAGTGGTGTCCACAGACTAACTAGATAGATTGCAGTTTTTCTTTCCTGCCATGGTAACCCATGGCACATGCTCCATTGCTGTTAACAAGATCAATAAACTTGCCACATTCAGAAATCGACAATTAACCCCTTTTACAACACTTAAAGTCGCAGACCTCTTTATTTTATATGGCCAAGCAGACTGCTGAGCACATGGTTTTTATTATTACCCTCCCCCCTCTTAAAAAACAACCCTACTACTAATAATTTAGCACCTTCTAGAACCTGTCCTTCCTTAATGCTTTTGAGGGAAGCTCTGTGTGCTGCAGCTGTCTTTGTAGGGGCCACCTTCAGGCCCGCCCTCCACGCTGCTCGGGGGAGTGCTATTGTCTCTAGTCCTGCTCACCTTTCTATATGTTTTATGGTTTACAGCTGTGGTGAAAAGCATTTTGGGGTCGGCTGAGATTTATTCCCCTTTTTAATGTTTTTACTAGGCTGAATAAACACATTCTCAAAGAAAGAAACCTCTGGCCATGTTGGGAACATGGAAAACTGGGCTCCACTCTGGAATGGCAGCTCTCTGGTGACTGACACTTGCTCATAACAAGGAAGGCCATTGTTGGCTCCAAGGAGACTGTGGTCAGGAGCCCTTCAGTGGGTTCCAAGGCACCCAACCCACGAGCAGCTCTATCACAACCCTACCTAAAATCACCTTCCTCTTTGCAGGACCCCATTAACACCTGTGGGAAAACACTGCCTTTTAATGGCTTTGGAGAGACTGGAGGGTTGAGAATGCATAATTGATGCTATTTCTTTGGTACTTTTTTACATCCAGCATATGCTCATTTAAATATTTTTGGCAAATGAGTTCAGATAAAGTGAGTCTTTTTCCCAAATTCAAACCAACCCTTAATTTTTATGAGGTTTGTAAAACTCCAGCAAAATGATTTCTTAAAAGGGGAAAAAATTATTTCCTTAAGCTTGCTCACTCCGTTGATTTTGGCCAAGACCGCTTGTAGAATGACTTGCATGCTATGAGAAAGATTATTCATATATGATTTGGAGCCGGGTGGAATCAGAAAATAATATAAATCTCTTCTCATGACATTCCTGCAAGCTTTGCCAGCTCTAGAATAAAACAGGCTTGGAAGCCAACAGCCAGCACCTGCACAGCCCAGTGCAAGGAAAGGCTGGCCTGTCATGCTGACCTTTCCAAGGTGTTTCCAAATTATACCCAAAGACAGAGGAATAAAGAGCTTCGTCTTGTCAAAGGACGTTGAGGATAATTAGCAAGCATAAGTCAAACCTGTAAAGTCATGACAATTGGCAACATTGCTGAAAACTGACATACCTGGCTCACCCTCCCCAGTTCCAGGGCTTTTCTCTTTATATCACCAACAGGAAGCATCTCCATGAACTGGCTCTTGGAGCCACGGCTGTCTAATATTACAGGAAAGCTTGTGGGTTTTGTCATTTAGCCACTTTCAGGTAAGGCCTCTCTTCTGTTTGTTCTAATTCTGCAGTCCTGTTACTAAGGTATAGTAAGGTTACATATTATATTATTGAAATGAATGATTACATTATATTACTGATATGATTTTATCATATTTTATTATTGAAATGACTGTATTGTATTATTGAAAGGATTATTTTCTATTATGTTATTGAAATGATTATTTCAATACTTGGGAGCCAGGTACTTTCATACTTGCAGTAATAGTGACTTTTTTCCCTGTACGAATGTCAATGACTAAGGTTGTCTTTATAGCTTTAAATACTGAAGGATCAAGATGCAGCTATACAGCTGAAACAGTGTTGTACAAACTGCCTTTTTTCCAGAATAACAAAATTTCTACTGCAGTCACCCTAGTTCTGACACAGAGCGTAGTAGTTCTGAGACATTTTTTATCATCTTTATCACCCATCATTATGAAAAAGGACAGTGCCACTCAAACAAAGCAAATGGGGAGCTATACACTAGCTCTTTTTCTGTGAGTGTTGATAATGACAAAAGTGGACCTCATACTGCCAGTTTGTTTTTGTGAACACTTAGCCCATAGTTGAGCTAGGAAAATTCAAGATATAAGAGAGATGCCAATAATTATCAGTCCTTTCTTGCTAATTGAAATCACAGTCCTTTGGACCAGTGACTCAACTCCATGTATTTAAGACAAGATTTGCCTTTGCCCATCATGTTTCTTCAGGATAATTTAGTATGCTCACCACTTTTTTCTTGATCTTCTCTACTCTCTGTAAACATTTTCCCATCCCATTCGCCCTGGGAGGTTGGTCTCATCTCTTTCATACTTGAAATAAATACTGAGTGTGCAGTTCTTCATTTTCACCCCTCAGACCTGTCACTCCAGCTGTCTTCCCTCTAAGTTCTAGAAAAGATGCTGCCCACTTCCTCCTGAAATCTTATCTTCTGCCTGGCCTCAGTGGCTTTTCTATTCCAATATGTATAGACATTAATAGGTCTACAACCATTTAATCCCACAATGGTTGTTTTTTCTTTCTGATCCCTCCATTCCAGAAATGGTCAGGTCTTCTTGAACACACACACACACACACACACACACACACACACACACACACTCACACATACCCAAAGAGTCTTGGATATTACTACTTCTGGTTAATGCAAATTTATCTCCCATTTGCAAACATTTTAAATGTGAGTCTACTATTATTACCTTCAATTATTTCCCATGAAATTTCTTCTTCAATCTTGTAAATTTGTCACCTATTTCTATTCTTTCCCTGAAATGATCTCTTTATGGTAAGCCATAATTTCAGTCTCTAAGTGCAGGATCTTATTCCCTGTTCATATTTTCCTCTGAGATGCTTGACACATTTATCACCAAAATTCCTAAACACTCTCTCTTTCATGGTTTCTCTGATCCTAGACTTTTTTAGTTTTCCTTCCACCTTTTCAATACTGTCCCCTCCAGTCCCACATTCTCTTCCCAATCATGAGAATAACTGTGAGTGTTACTAAAGGTTCAAGCTTTGGTCCTCCATTCCTCCCTTGGATCATGCTACCCGAGAAGCCCTTGGAGTTCCACTGTCCTCAATACCAATTGCATTCCTGATTGTACTTTTTTTTTTCTCCCAAAACACTTTATTTAGATATGCAACCATCACCTGTGCTGGTTCTGATTCTCTGGGAGGATGCAGATGCCAAGATGGAATTAAAAAATATAAGAGATTTATTGGGGCTTGTGAAAGAAAAGTGGAGAGAGCATAGAGCAGGTAGGGAGAATCTGTGGACCCTGATACAGACCTGACATCTGAGAGGGGAGTGGAGGAGTTATGAGGATTGGGTAGGAAGAGCCTAAACCATGATGCAGCTCTGATATTTTGGCCAGTCCAGTGGACAGCCCTGGAAAAAAATGATTGCCTTTGTGAGAAGGCTCACCCAGGGCAGGAGGGCTCAGCTCTGACACCTCTTCTGAGCTCGGTTTGTGACTGGGAGCTGTCTGGGCAGATGTAACCTCAGCTTGCATGTTTTGATAAACTCAAAGGGGCTGCAGCTGGAGGCTGCCAAATTACTGAACTACTTAGAGAAGGTTTATTCTTAAAGGGAGACCACAGACACAACTTGTAAAAAACAAAGCCTAACTTCTCTTTCCCCTTCTGTCATATAGCTTCCCTTCCATGGATCCCATCTCTGTCTTTGGTACCAATAGTTTTCCATCTTCCAGGCTGGAGACCTTCAAGTAACCTTTGGTATTTCCATTCTGTCATCTCTTCTATCCAGAGTTTAACCTCATTTTCTTTCTGCTTCTTCTTGGCCACACCCTCTCACTTTCCAAGGCATCTAGCTGATCCACACAGGTTTTGCCACATGCAAATGCTGCTACAAGCTTATTCCCTTCTTTTTCTCCTCTTCCTCACCTTTCCCTAAATGTTAGGGTTTCCCAGGGCTTAGTCCTTGACCCTCATCTCTTCTCACACCACAGCCTCATCCAAGGTGATCATACTGTTAATCAGTCTATTGAAATGACTATGCTCCAAAATTTTTGTCTATAGCCCCAGTTTTGTGCATAGCTTTAAATAAATGTCTTTCACCTCTAGGATTATATGTTCTGCCTTTGAAAGGAAGAGAATTATTGTATATCTCAGCATTAAATTATTTGATTAAAATGTTACATATACTAAAATTAAGAAGTAGCCATTGATAGTGATATGGTTGCCTGTCAGCCCTTTTTAAAAATTCCTTTTTAATTTTAATTTGTTATCTATGACAATAGAATGCATTACAATTCATATTACACACATAGAGCACATTTTTTTTTCATATCTCTGGTTGTACACAAAGTAGAGTCACATCCTTTGTGTTTTCATACATGTACTTAGGGTAATGATGACCATCGCATTCCACTGTCTTTCCTACCTTCATGCCCACTCCCTTCCTCTCCCTCCCCTTTTCCCTAAAATACATTTTATATAGTTGCACTCATGTTATAAGTATATGGGGGATACTGCATTTTTGTATCTTATTCATGAAATTAGAGTATAAATATTTTTCCTATTCAATAAAACACTTCACAAACATTTTATCATGAATATATAACATGTTATAATTTATTTTATGTGAGGTCTGGTGTTAAATAATGAAGCAATAAGTAAATAACTTTATAGTTTTGTCTGCATTTGGAAATTTTTTCCTCAGAATAGAAAACTTAAGTTCTAAAAGTTTGAATGACTTCCCAAAAGCCATCCAGATTATAAAATGTAAGGGTTAAGAGGGGAAATACCAGCCCTGGGTTATTTCTATTGGATCAGGCTTCTGAAGCTGGACCATTACCTGCAGTAAGGGATGCTGAACTCAGATTCTCTAAGGGTGCAGGATATGGGAGCTCCAATGGGTTAATTAATGATCTGACCCACTAAAAACTTCAGCCTAATTTGGGACTCAGAAATGCAGGTACCTATAGCATGGGCCATATGGGGTCCCCAGAAAACCCTAAGATTAGATAATCTAATCAGGTAGTATTTGTGCCAAAGTCAAATTTGAGTGAGTACCACAGTGGTGGTCTTTTTGAAGCTTTGAAAGGCTGCAGGAGCCTTCCAGTGCTAAGCTCCAAGGCCCAGTCCTATAAAGACAGGATGAGCTGTTACTCCAGTGCAAATGAAGGGCAAGATGCAGCTGCCTCTGTAGCTTTTCCCACAGGCATTCCCTTGGCCCAGGGCTGTTTCTCTTCAAGTTGTGACTTCTCTGACTTTATCCAGGGAAGGACCTGTTACTTGTTTGGCCCCTAGACCAAGAAGGTGACAGATGAGTTAAGAATGTCCTTCATATTGCTACAGCAGGGAGAAGGGGCTGGGCAGCTATGCAATTCAGAAGCAGAACAGGCAACAATTATTAAATTAGGGGTTTCACAGAACATAATGATGGCAACTGATTTTGAAGGAAGACTTATCAATAGGCCAGGATTGGCACTCCTGACATTTTGGACCAAATAATTATGGGGTGTGAAGGTCTCTCCTCTGCATCATACACTTTGAGCAACTTCCCTACCCTCTACCCATAAGATGCCAGCAGCACCTCCTCCAGTGACAACAATCAAAATGCTTCTGGATGCTATCATGACTTCTGTGAGTTAAAATCACCCCCTGCAGAGAACCATTTAAGAAAAGAAAAAAGCCAATCCCTAAATGGGGAAAATGAAAAATATGGGACATGGAAGAGGGCTCCAAGTCAGATCAGAACCCACCCACCATCTTTGGCCTAAGAGTCAACTCCAGATGCACCTGAGAAGGAACAGGTAGGAATATGAAAAGAAGCCCTCTCCATAGTGAGCAAAGGTACTATTTATATACACATACATTGTGCCTGCTAGGTCATGTATACGGTTCTCGAACCAGAGCACAGCTTCTACCAATTTTAACAAAAATCCTCCTGGAATTAAAAAAAAAAAAAAAAGAAAAGAAAAAGAAATCACAGGATTGTTTTTATTTCTTGGACTGCATAAATTGTATTGAAAATTACAATTAAGATTGTCTTGCTTAGAAAGTGGAACAACCAGCAAGCAAGCTGAAGCTGGCTCCCCTCTAGCTACATACCCATAAAAATCTTGGTCTTAAAGGGATTGAAGAAGCTGTCTAATTAAGATTTCCAAATTTCATGCACAAACAACATTCTTGACAGATGATGGAAACCCTTCAGATGGCAAACTAACAATGCTGTTGGACAGCACTACTTAGGAATTGCACTAGGGAATCTGCCTTCTAAAAGAACCAGGACCTGATTCTGCCTCTGAAGCAACATGGAGGAAATCCACCCCCTCATTCAGATCTCTGAAGGCAGAACCTGAAGTCACCCCATAAGTCACCTGTTGGTTATAACTTCTCCACTCTAATCAAGCATCCCCAGTATGTATGAAGACAGTTGTTCATATACCACCCCTCACCTTTCTTTCTACCTGTTACTCTCTTCTCAGGTGAACACTCCTTCCTCAGGACCAGAAGAGGCTTGTGTCACTAGCACCTTTCAATTGTCCTCAATGATTCTGAACCTTCACCCTTTTCTTCAAGGCCATTAAGATATTCCTTCACCTCTCACTCTTCTCGGGAACTTGTCTTTGACATCAGAAGCAGAACAGGTGCATCTCTCAAGATCACATTCTTCTTTCTACTTCCACTTACTTGCTCTCAACACCTATTTTTCCAAACTCACCTAGGCCTTCAGGTCTCTTCCTGGCTTTCCTACAATCAGAGGAGGTTGTAGGGATCTGTTTCCACCCATTATTCTCTCTGTCTTGTGCTTTTTCCTTCACTGTCCCCTTCCTAGGGCCTACCCATAGAAGTAGGTGCTTCCTCTCCAATACCAACAAACATGACCATCCTTATTTCTAACTAGACTACTGAGTCTCCTTCCTCCACCTCTTAGCTCTGCTTTAAAGGTGTCACTCATACATGACTGTTTACCTTATTTACTTCTCACTGCAGTCAGTGTTCTCACACTGGGTTCCTACGTGTTCCTTTAGCTCCACACACACCAAGAGATCTGCAGGTCTCCAAACAGATCATTTTATGTCCTGTGCCTCTTTCGATGTTCCCCACTTGTCCAACAGGCAAACTCCTATTCTGTTTTAAATATACCTAGATGGCATTTTCTTTGTATAGCTTTCACAACAGAGAGAGAATTTGGTCCATTTCATAGATGTCCTTTCTAATTTAAATGAGATCATAGATATCAAGTGCTTAGAAAAAAGAAAAGAAAGTGAGTGGGCACCCAGTAAAATGTTCAACAAACTGAAGTTATTATTACTATTAGCCCCTGAGGTAGACTCTGTATCCTTTTCTCTAGGTGTTTATCATAGCTCTAGGACATTATGTTCTTTTTGTTGTTGCTTTGGTACTGGGGATTGAACTCAGGGAAACACAACCACTGAGCCACATCCCTAGCCTTATTTTGTATTTAGAGACAGGGTCTCACTGAATTGCTTAGCACCTCACCATTGCTGAGGGTGGCTTTGAATTCACAATCCTCCTGCCTCAGTCTCTTGAGCCATTGGGATCACAGGCAGGTGCCACCGTGCCTGGCTGAGACATTATGTTCTATTTGACAATTTCCACACCAGTTGAAGGCCGGGACATCATCTTTTCATCTATATGTCCCTAACATTGAGCATCATGCCTGGCATCTACCAAGAACTCAGTGTCTATTGAATGAGTGAATGACTGCATAAATACAAGACAGTTTTTGTGTCTTGTAATTACCAAGGACATTCTTGTTCCTTGCCTATGACTCTAGTCTTATAAGCAGTGATATCATATTTCAAACCTTTGATTTATCTTCACAAAATTGGAAATGGCTTCAAATGTCAAAGTGAGAGAGGAGATATTCCCTGAGAAGGCTTCCCTAGCGGTGAGACCTCTATGCTACATCTGGGGGCTTGGGTGAACTCTTGGCTGGGTTGGCGCTGTCTGCCCTTGGTGGGCCAGGGCTGCCCTGAGCAGCCAGCCTCTCTGAGTTCAGCTGTGGGCCAGACGCTGAAGCAGAACAAAGGCAGCATTGATGCCACCACTCACAAAACAGGCCCTTGGGCAGGGATCAGAGGACTTGCTGGCAGCTTCTCTCTTCCCAAACAGGCTCAGCTCCACCTTTGTCCTCGGGGTGACATCAGCCACAGGGAGAAAGGATGCATTAGACCAGGTGTGAGGTGTTCAAAAGAATGTTGCTAGGTGGTTACGAAATGAAGATGAATTTTAGTGGACATTTCATTCTGATGATAGAGTTGATAATTGTTCTAAGAAACATCAGTCAGAGCCAAAAAGCCAAGTGCTATAACACTTTCATCACGAGCATGCTTTCTACTTTTTACATCTCCCTGCCCCCAAGCATTCTTGCTTGAAATGTATTTGTCTAAGACATAAATTTTCAGTTTGTAAAAGGAAGAAAATTTATATATTGAACCCTCACTATGCACCACATTGAACCCTCACTGTGCGCTTTGCATTGTGTCTCTACGCCTTACAACAACTCCATGAGGTGGATATATTATTTTTATTTTATAAATGAGGAACCTGAGGCTCAGGTAGTTTAAGTAACTAACTCCAGACCACATGCCTTATAAATAACCGTATTAGCGGTTTAGTCAGCTTGCTCAAGGATTGCGGTTTTTAAAATGCTCTCCACAAATAAATAGTTAAGTAAAAAAAAAAAGTAACTGTTGCCTGTTGTTATTAAAATAAATATTTTTGTGAAGTAGAAGTTAACCAATATTTATTAAAATTGATAATTAAATTGAAATATATCAGCCAACTAAAACTTCTAATGAGCATGAGAATGAAAATTTAATTGATAAAATTTGAGGATCAAAAATAAAGAAATATATTGCTCTAGTGGTCCTGTATTTCATTTAAAAAAAATATGTACCAGTAGGAGTTCAGAAATATGATTAATAGTTCACAGACTCTGTTACTTCCTCCAAGGGCCCTGAGGTCCTAGACATACAGAAAGGCATCGATATTCCAAAGCCATTTCTCAGTGTACTGCACACATGGCTGGCTGCATGCCATTTTTGTCTTGGTGGCCTTCTCTAAACTTAAGCAAGTTTCTTTCTGTCAGGAAGGCATGCAAAGGTCTTTCTTTTGACATGGATGCTTATCTGGAGAAAACACAATTTTAGGATTTCCTCAAGCTGTTTGCATGATCCCTGAAGGAGCAGATCATAAAGATTTCAAAGGAATTGTAGGACCTGAAGAAGAAATGAAAAGCTCACCTTTGCCCTTAGCTTTGTGTGTCCATCAACCAGGGAATCTGTGGGCCTGGCTTATTGGTGACTCCAGGTGTGTTTAGGAGGGTCCAATTTCAAAGCACTCAGGAAACTCTTGCTCTAAGACCTAAATAAGAGTTTGGGGCTTTGATTTGCAACTGAAAGACAACCTTAAACTGTTTTTGTAAAATCCTCGATATTCTGAAAGGTAGGAGTCTTGGTGCAGAGGCTGTAGCTGAGTGGTAGAGCACTTGCTCAGCAGGTAGGAAGGTGCATGATCCCCAGCGCAAGAGATGGGGAAGGGTGATTCAGGGAAATAATTTTCCTTGCTCTGTTGGCAAGAAAGGCAGGGAGGAAGGACAAGTTGAGAGGAAGACCCACAATAAAGTCACCTAAAAGATGAGGGCCAGAATAATGGAGAGAATTCACTATGGGAAAATGACAGTCCTCTCTTTCTGTGGCAAACCTCCCACCCTCAACCAGCATAATCCACAATTTGTCAAAGGGCTTTGTAAACGTGGGTACCTTTCATTCTCACTGCTCCTTGAAAAATTGTAGGCAGAACCATAATCTAAACTCAAAGAAACAGGTGCACTGAAATTCAGGGGCATCAAGGTGTGAGGTGCAACATTATCTACACTTACAAAGAAATAAAAGAAGGGCAAGTTGATAAAGTTATTTTAGAAGAACATATACATTAAGGAACACATACATTGAGGAATCATATACTCAAGAAAGTATCTAACATACAATGTGAAGTGTTAAAAAGAAGGAAGCAATTGTATATAAGGGGTATTGCAATCATATGGAAGACACATGGGCCAACCTCTTGAAAGGCTTTAATAAGAACAATATTTACTGAATGCATATTATATGTCAGGTGCTCTATAAAGCATGAATTATCTCAGTTAATCCTTATTTTAAAAACTCAGTGGAGAAACTTCTAGAAACCTCCCATAAGAATGACTGGGAAAACTAAGGCTGAAGAAAGTTAAAGGAACTTGGGAACTTGCCCAAGATCACTCTGTGGTTAATTGATGGACCTTGAAGAAGGTTCTCTACTCCATCTCCCACATGAGCAAAACATGGCTGCATTATAGGTAGGGGAATTATGTGTCCATTTTTCTCTTTATTATCTAAATGTTCTAAAGTGTGATTGTATTAAATTTAAAATATTTCAGGATGGGTCTTCACAAATTAGAACTTGAATATTCAGATAGTATATGCAGATCTAATTGGACAGTAAATCCAATCCTCCTGTTTGATTAAGCACAGGAATGAAATTACCCCAAAAGAGATCCAGCAAACATTTCTTAAAAACTGGTTATAGGGAGGATTAAGAGAGATTAGGCACAGCAGGAGGTTAGCCCAGTGCCTGGGGACACTAATAAGATCTGTTAAGATCTTATCTCCATCATGTGCCAGGTACTATTCTAAGTGCTCCCACACAGGATAGCTCATTTTGTCCTCACAAACACAATGGTAAACTATTATTATCTCCATTTTACAGGTGGAAAAAAAATAGCCATTCACAGAGGTTAAGTAACTTCCCCATTGTCAGTTATTAAGTGGTGTGGCCATTCCCAATGGCCCTTCGCCTTGCTTGAACTGGCCTCTCTCAACTCAGATGAAGGATGGTAACCTAAACTGGCAGCATAATTTCAAGTGCATTTTTCCCCATCTGTATGTAAGTCCATACTGCAGAACAATCCAAGGAAATTCAAACTTTTGATTCTGGGATTCCAACTCCTCTGGCATTTGTGCCCCCCTCTATCTGTCAAAATCCACTCCCCCTTCCTTGACCATGGGAAACTTCATTTGAGTTCTCCCAGGGCCTTGTGAGGGCTACTGCATTCTCTTGGATTCACCTAATCCTTGCTATCCTTGGGACCCAGTTCAAGTACAACCTCTTTCAGGAACACACACGCCCACTTCATTTCTCCTCTGAATTTTCTACAGAAGTTACTTTCTATCTCATTTAATTATACTCTAGGACATTTAATCCTGTAAATAGTTAATGTACCTCTTTCCACTTGGCAAAAGCTGAAACAATAAAAAGTGGGAGTGGAAGGTAAAGGTGTTTATAGGCTCCTGTATTTGACAAATCCAGTGGCTCAGGGGCATTTACCAAATGCCCCAACTGAGCCGGCCTGGTCATGTGGCTACTCGGATTGGGTTAAGAGTCAGCTCACCTGAGAAGAACAAGTGACTCTGCCAAAAGACTTGCCCTTGGGTGAATAGGCACAACAGATGTCCTTCACCTTTTTCAATCAAGTTCCTCAAGGGCAGTTCTTCACTGGTTAGACACTCAGCTGGACGCCCATTAGAAACTGCCAAGCAGCCATAGAACTCTGATTAACCACTCTGATTAACTAGACCTCTGCTTAAGTGAACCTGGCCTGGGGGCCTGGCTACAAAGGGGCCTCACAAGCCTCTGACACAGCATTTTAATCCACAGGGGATTGTTTTTCATTCCCACACGTTGTGTTAACCCTTGGGGAACCGGGAAGCCCAGTGTAGAGCTCATTAGTGACTTTCCTTCAGAGTTCTTCAAAGAGGCCCTGTCGTTTGCCAATGTGATTTTTCTTAAATTGTACAGAGGGCAGGCTAATCCATCTTCAAATGATCTAATTGCATTGAGCTTTTTCTTAAGAAACACTTTGTGGAGTTGCAACGCCTTAATTGTGGGGTGTATGTTGAGTGTCTCCAAGATTACAGAGCCCTGAACTCCAATCGAAGCTGGGGAATTTCCACTGGAAACTTTCAGGGCAGGAAACTGGAGGTGGTGAGTGGCCATGAGCTGGTGAGCTTCATCAGGTCCTGTTCTTGGGGCCTGGACTGCATAACCTGGAGTCCTGCTACAACCTACCGGCTAAGGTTTTCCACAAGGACTTTTGGAGGTTACCCTGGCTCCTTCAAAGCCTCACATCTCAATTTATTATTTAAAAATGGGGGAGGGGTACAAATAGAGGGCAGAAGAAGAAGCAAGGGTCAGGCAGAGGAGTGATTGGGATCGTCTTATTGGCTGGGTGAGAATATGAACCCCAACTGAACAGTATTTTCTTGGGGTTTCCCTGAAATTCCACTCTCTTAGCCCAGCAACCTTTATACACTTTGCAAAAGGACTAACTGAAAAAAAAAAAAAAACCAGATTTACCAAGAAGAGGTGGACTAAGCGAAGTCGGGGGTGGGGAGGCTGGAGCTGGGGCCTGGAACTGCAGTGCTTCTGGTGTTGGGGAGAGAAGAGCACACACAAACAGGCGAGGTTAGTGCAAATACACCACAGGCTTTCTTTAATTTACTACTTCTTTTAAATCTTATTTATCTTGTTTACTCATCACAACTGCTCTGGAGGGTAGAGTTATCTGAATTTCCATTTGGGAAAACCCAGGCTCCCAGCTAAATGAAGACAATGCCTAGCAGAGCTGGGATTCAGCCTGGTCTGTTTCTGACTCCATGGCAGATGCCAGAGACCAAGCCCCTCCCTCCACATGCCAGGCTGGTTTGGGGGAGCTGGGTCAGGGCCACATATAGGCTGCCCACACCCTTGAGGTTCCTGGCACGAGTAGGTACAGATAACCCTGGCTCTTCCATTCCCTGGCAGGCCCGAGGGAACTATGATTTTTACTAGGATGAAGTCATGCTTTAAACACTAGCATGGTTTCTGTCAACATCAGGCCTTTGTTCTGCCCGCCCCACAAACATATTTATATTGGCCCCAGTTAACAATATCCCACTTTCCATTTGCGATCACCATCCCTTACGTCTCATCTGGTGCACAATACTTGGGAAATCAGGCTGTAAATGAACTGTGATCAACTCAAGGCACTCTATTAATTCCACTTCTCAGTCTCCAGTGACAACGAGAACTGGGAGGGTTTATTCTGGTCTCTGTACCAGAGCCCTTGTTTTCCTGGAGATTGGCCATATTTCTCTTTAATCCAGGACCCTCAGAGAGCCTCCAAGAGCCGTACAGCCATACAGCAACAAGAAGCCACAGAAAGCAGACCTTCCCTCCAAATAATAGGACTAACAGCAAACTTCTCTGGAGAGCTTGTTAAGTGCCAGGTTGTGGTTGGTGAATGACACATAGTATCTCACTTAATGCTCACAATCCTTTGAGTAGATTCTATTGTTATCTCAGTTTTACAGAAGAAAGAAGCCTCATGGGTTATTCTGTAACATCGGGAGTTTCTCCATTCTAAAATGGAGGCACTGGCATTATCCCCAATATGCCCATTCACTGTTCAGGTATTAACCAAGCGCTCTCTCTGTATCAGAGGTTGCAAAGATCTAATCCATGCCCCAACATCTAAATCACTGACAGAAGGATGGCAACATAGTGGGGAACAGGGAAGCGCAATATGGTAGAGGAAGGGAATCCTCTTGAGGCTGGGACTGGCAGCTGGGGGAGGAGAGAATCCTTGCCTTAATGGCTCCCCCTCCTCTCCCAGGACACTAGGCAACTATGAACCGTCCAGAGACAGAAAGTAGGTTAGTGGTTGCTGGGGGCTAAAAGCAGGGATGGAGGGGGAAAGACTCCGAAATTTCTTTTTAGGATGTAAAAGCGTTTTCCAACTATATAGTGTTGATGGCTGCCTGCCACTAAACTGTGCACTTGAAAATGGTCAAAATTTATGTTATATGTATTTTTTCACAATAATAATAATGATGAAGCAAGGAAAGTCAGGGACCCGCTGCTATTTGGAGGCTGCGGGTATTTGAGCTGTGCTGCCTCCTCCTGCTGTTCTGAACCTCCGCAGGGTCTGCCTGCCAGAGTGGTGGACTGTTTCAAAATTAACCCTAATCTAAAAGAATAACACTTTACTTTGCAACTTCGTTGTGTTTCTCTTTGCAATTTGCCCCTTCTCTTTAATCAGGGTGATCACCCAAACAATCACAAGGGTGCACACGCGCACATAAATGTATGCATTGAATCCAAGAGGAAACGCAGCCTGCTGAATGCGGCTTTGAAATCCTGTCAGACTGCCGCTGTTTTCTGAATTTCTATTTTTAGCCCTAAACAGAAAACTGATTCAAACACATACTATTTTGGAGAAGTTATGAGTTCTGTAGTGTTTTGGCCAAGGAAAGACTTTCTGAAACAGGAGAGTAATGGATAAAAGAGACTGGGATAAAGTATGCCGTAAATTTCATGATGAATGTCAACTGGGGCAAGGGTACACACAAAAAAGTTATGTGTTGTGTAAAAAAAAAAAAGAAATTAAAGGTAATAAAGTGGACTATGTTAATGAGACATTTTCAACAAACATAGTGGTTTTGATTTTTAATAAACTTCCTTTCAGTAGTCAAAAAAGAATGACATTGGTCACCTGAGATCAGAATTAAATGCCATACCAAAAATATAAAAGAATTAAAAAGTTTACAGAATTTTAGCAAAATCTGGGCTTGTAACTGAGCAGCTATAAAACCATTTTTAAATGGATAGATGGTAAGAGAGATTATTATTTTAGTTATGGATAGCCTGTAGAATATAAATCTTTCTAAGAAAATCAAAGATCAATTGATTCAAAATTTGAAAAATTTCAGGCACTTTAGTTTTAGATGAGGCATGAGATATAAAAGAAATGATCAAATTAATATTTTGGGTTATGTTTCATCTCGGAGGGCTTCCATTCTCTCTCTCTTTCTCTCTCTCTCTCTCTCTCTCTCTCTCTCTCACACACACACACACACACACACACACACATGCCAATTTGTACCTATAAAGTTGAATTTGTGAAGTAGGTGTTTTTTAATCTTTTACATCTGTCAAAGAATTTCAGCAAGGTATGAAAAAAAATGGTTTCTATCACGACAGATGTACTTCAGCCATTAGGTCAAAAATGTAGACTTAGTGAAATTTTAAAAGAACCCCAATGGTACCCTTATTGCTTTGTTCTACTGTATGATACATATTGAAAATATCTGTGTTCAGTTTTCTGAAGCAGATTTTATGAACAGTGTCATGGATATAGTTATTAAAATCATTTCATATATGTGGAAATGGAATCATTGCCAGTTTTTAGAAACATTGAAAGAAATCAAAGGCAATGTCCTCAGTGATCTTGTGTTCATTGCCAATGCTTGTTAACTGAATCATGGAAGAGTTGTACAAAGATTTATTGTACTGTTAACTCCAATTCAAGAATTTCTTTTTTTTTTTTTTTTTCAGAGTAGAAATTAGAAGTTTATTAAAGGACAGCAGAAAAGACTTCTCCCGGAGGAAGAAGGGGACCCAAGAGGTGGAATCCGTGGAAGGGATGTTGTCTCCCCTTTTTATAGTTCTTTCAGTGATGGAATGTAGGTGGGAAGGCCCGAGGGGTGGGACACAGGTGGGCCAAAGAAGTAATCTGGTCAGGAAGGACTTCTGAGTCAGCACCTTTTTGCTGGGGGCTGTTCATTAACATTTCTTTGAGGTGGACTTTGGCCTAGGGCCTTTCCGGGACTTCATTAACATTCCATGAGTTGTCCTGCGTTTCCCGGAATCATTGCCAGCATGGCCTCCATTTTAGATTTCACTCGGCATTAGACCCGATTTATCTAACTACACTGACTACCTAACTTTAAATCTGGCTTCAGTGGTTTTTACACAAACACCATAAATAATCAGCTACAAGCAGAAGGGGAGGATACAAAATGCCACAATACCAAGCCAATTGATGGCTCCATGTAAGAAGCCCTTGGAAAAATTATACCAGCAATGACACTGTTTGCAAAGATACCGAGTTACAATTTGTTGTAGATTACAGTTTGTTGTCTCAGTCCAGGTAAATCAGTGTCTCAATAGATTAACTCACAGTCCAGGTAAATCACAGTCCAGGTAAGTTCTGCAGGATGCTAGCTTGATCCGAAGTCTCGTCCGGTTCTCAGCAACACTGGAAATTCTTCCACCCTCGTCCTCACCAGCACTGGGACGAAGGCAGGAACTCTGGCAATGATGCTAAAGAAAATCCTGTAGTATTCCAGCAGGCACTAAGAAAACAACCTTCTAAACAATTTAGTACATTATCTCAAGGTTTTTTTTTTTTACATTTGAAATAGGCCTTAATAGTGCTCATTACTCATAAGCCTCCAGGTGTGGGAGAACCATTGTAGTTACTGGCCTTGGAAATAATCAAACTTCAGGGACGCAGGCTGTCTTCCACCTGCAGCGTCCAGGGCAGCTCCAGATGGTCCCAGAGAGAGTCTTGGGAGTGTTCCGGACTCAAACTGCCACTGGGCACAGGGAGCAAGAGCCTGCGAGACTGTGCCTCCGGGTCAGGTCTGGATTTGGGCTCTCGAAGTGGTGTCCCACTCCCTGGGTGGGGGTGGGGAAGAGCCGGCTGCCGCCGCTTGGAAAGTCCTTGCTGCGCCATAACCGGCTTGCGCACATGGTGGCCGCTGCTCGGATTCACGCACCCTCCGGTAACGAAAAGTATTTAGTAATAGCCTTTCGCTGCAACTTTTTTCCTGATAATCCTTCCTCCTCTGAACTTTCTTTTTCTTTCTGACTAGAGTTCCTGGGCTTCCGTCAACACATGCCCTAACTATTCTTGGTTCCACTGGGGTGCCTTCTTCCCTTAGTAATTTACTTCTCACCCCTTCCATATTTTCGTCACAAAGACAATACAACATTTCAAGACAAAACAAGACACAAACATACTGTATCAATCTTCTCCATTTTCTCAAAATGGCCATTTTTCCTCTCGCCCTATCTGCCTAGGGACGAGCAGGTTTGCTCCCGTCCTATCTAGGGACGGGCAGCTTTTTCTCGTCACTTACCCCCGAGTGTCCCGGGGCTCCCCGTGCGGGCCACCATCTGCCGCAGTCTGGCTGCAGCAAAATAATCGGGGGGTGACGAAGAACTTGTGTACATTGATACAGCAGGAGTGGGAGCCCTCAAGACTTTCTTGAAATGGAGGGATGCTTGCCAAATACTCAATAATCAAAGACAAAAATGGCAATGTGATTTACATTTTTCAACGATCCCACACTGTATCAGAACAAGCTAAACTTTTAGCTTGTAACTTAGCTAGACATTTACGGAATGCATGTTGTAATTGAGGCTTTTCACAATACAAATCAACAATCATGGTTTTTATACACTTAACATGAATCACTAGGCAAAAGATTTTAATTGTAATAGGCAGCATTTTGTAAGCTGGCCACAAAAACTGCAAGAAAAAAATTTCAGGAATGCTTTGTGGATATTGATAAATTTAGGCTGCTTTTCAATTTATGCACTATTTCTTTGAATTTGATATAAATAGTAGTAAGTTGATACAAGATGTAGTGCATTTATTTAACTTGGATAGTCATAGCTTGGAAACTAATGTACTGGGGGTTCAAAGTCAAATCAGTTCCTCTAAAAGTGATGAACCAGTTTTGTCACTAAAGAAAAAAATGACTTTTGGGTTTTCAAATTGGTTGTGGAAAACTTTGAATACATTTGAAACAACCTGACAATGTGAAACTAGCCTTTTAATTGTCAATTTTATAACACATAAGTATTTTTGATGAAAATTTAGTATTCAAACTAAGATGTGCTGTAAATATAAAATACTAGATTTTGAGGACTTGGAGAAAAAGAATATAGGATATCTTATTACAGAAATCACTTTGATGTATATAAAAAAGACCACTGAATACCTCAGTTATATACAATTTTTACTTGTCAATTATCTCTTAGTAAAAACTGGATAATCATCATCATGTTGAAAAAGTAATATTTTGAGTATATTGGTTTAGATAAAATATATATTGAAGTTAATTTTACTAGTTTCTTTTAAAAATGTGGCCACTGCTAAGTGCAGTGGCACACACCTGTAATCCCAGTGGCTCAAGAGGCTGAAGCAGAAGGATCACGAGTTCAAAGCCAGCCTCAGCAACAGCAAGGTTCTAAGCAACTTAATGAGACCCTGTCTCTAAATAAAAATAAAAAGGAGTGGGGATGTGGCTCAGTGGTTGAGTGCTCCTGAGTTCAATCCCCAGTAGTGCCCCCCTCCACTAAATAAATAAATAAATAAATAAATAAAAATATGGACACCAGTGGATTTAAAATTACTTATGTGGCTTACATTATGTTTCTAATGGACAGTAGAGACACACAAAAACACCATAGCACCCATCATGGTATATTGTAATGGCTTTGAGAGAAAGGTAGGATTTCATGTGAGCACAAAGCGTAGCTACCAAGTCATCTTGGAATGAGTGGAGGGTAGTCACATTATACCTTGGCTATAAAAATTCTAGGCCATCTGCTGAAGTAATAGATAGTAATGACTGACTGACTCATAATGGCTATTCCAATATTTATAGAACATTTCCCATCCAGTGCCAATATTTGCATTTGGGTTATACTACCACTATTTGTATTTTATGCATAAGTTTCTGATTTACAAACTATGCAAGGCTAAGAGAGGTGAATAGCATGGGTTAATCTCAGCAGAATTAAACTAACCTCAGAGTGATAATATTCAGAACCACAGATCACAGGCATTCACTATGGAATGTATATACTAAGGATGTTCTATGAAAGCAAGTTGTTTGAGGTAGGAGGTATGAGCTGCTCAGCATTATTTAGTAATAATAATTGGATTTATAACTTGCCCCTGATTTCAGTCTTGGAGTTTCAATGATTCAGGTGTGTCATGGAGCCAAATGTGTCTTTGGGACCAGCTCACCCAAAGAGCCCTCTACTATGAGATGACATTAGCGTTCTTGGAATCCAGGTGCTTCACAGGCACACCAGGGAAGGTTTGAGACTTACAGACTAAGGGTGTCCTGTACAACCCAGATTGGGGAGGACAAAAAAGTTGGCACATGGAATCTCTTAGCCCCTCTGGGTTGCATATCTAGCTCCTGGAATTCTGAGGCCATATCCCTTGCGTGTAATAAAATTGCTCCATGAGGATAAATTGTTTGTGCACTGTGAATCTGCTCAACAATCAAATACTTAAGGAGACCAAATGTGTAATTCCTGCAAGAGTTCATACACTGCTCACCTCCCAGAACAAGGGGAAGCAGTGCGTAAGAATGGCTAATGTGTGAACTCTGAAGTCCACCTGCCTGGCCTCAAATCAAAGCTTCTTCCTTTGCCAGTTGAGTCTTGAATGAATTACTTCATCCATACAATGGGGATTTGACAGTGCCTCCTCAAGGGATTTGATGAGGTCACACTTAACATGAGTTTTATAAATATGTCCAGCACAGAATAGCACTCAGTAAGTGTTTACCGCAGTTAGCAAATTGTATCTTTAGAATCCCAAGAAGCAAATTTCTAGGAGGTTTTCTTGTTGACCCCTCCTTATGCAATTTAATAGTACTTGCTATGATAAGAAAGAGGGAGGCTGATCACTAATCTATTTTTCCATTTTGCTAGACAGAAAATTAAGACATGAAGCTATCTTGTCAAAGCTATAAGGTAGCATTAAGATCAGAAGAGATTTAAAAAAACGTTCTGAAAATCAGGACTAGTATTACAGAATAAAAGGTCTTATTCTAGTTCCTTTTATAGTTTCCCTTGAGGATTTCACCTTCTTCAAAGCTTTGCCTGTTGACTTAGCCAATAGTACCAACATGGCTGCTCTTTCAGCTTTGACCTTTGCTCCAGGGCTAGTTCCATAACCCAACTGCTCACAGGAATGGTTCTACCAGAGACTGGACAAGGAGGACAGTTGAATGTCTTATCTTTTCCCCATGCCATTTCCTCCCACCTGTCTCCACTCCCACCTTTCTATAGGTAGGTAAATCTATGTGAGCCATCAGTGCAGGGCTGGGCCTGTGTGCCTGGGATTCCCCCCTTGCCCTCTCCCTGCTCTGTTCCATGTAGATGGCCACAGGTAGATGGCCTCTGCAGCGGCAATTCCCAGGCCATGTGGATGGGTCTCTTCTAAGTTCCCCAGTGGAGACACTGGCTTGCATTTGGATATGGGGAGGAAGGGAGAAGCCAAGTAGTTTCTCCTGCCTCATTCTGCCTTGATCAGTAACCCTAGCAGTGGAAGAATCTCTGGTGACTCCACATGAGCCAGACTTGCCATTATTCTAGCCTCCACAGATGATCCCAAACCTGGGCTGGGGTAAAATCACCTCTTTTCTTTGTTCCTCCAGTCTAGATGTTGCCGGGGCTTCTGCCTGTTGCTGATGTTGATCACTGTCCCTTGTGTGACTTTTTAGCAAATTCTTACATTAAATTTCCTGTGTTAAAAATCATAAGTTGGGGGCTGGGGTTGTGGCGCAGTGGTAGAGCGCTTGCCTGGCATGCATGAGGCACTGGGTTCAATTCTCAGCACCACATAAAAATAAAATAAAGATATTGTATCCACCTAAAACTAAAAACAATAAATATTTTTTAAAAATCATCAGTTGGTTATGTTTTCCCAGTGGGTCCTTGATGATGCAGTAGGCATGTGACATTCCAGGCAGAGTTTCTGCTGCTTCCACTACTCTGCTCTCTGCAATATCGTGTTGGAGCAGAGAGCTAGATATGCAACCCACGGGGACTGAGAGATCCCACGTGATAGCTTTTCTGTTCTCCCCAACAAGAGAGGTGGAACTGGGCAGTTTAATACATGTTCCCTTCAGGTGAGAGGGGGATGGGAGATGATATTTCTCAAGTCTGGCGACGTGTATGTGGAACCATTTATCATAACTTTATAACATACTATATCAGGGCTCCTAACTTGTCTGTGGTGGTGCCTGGGTGTGGGTAGTTTATAAATCTCCTTGGGGGTTCTAATGTATGTGTTGGGTTGAGAAATACTGCCCTAGGTAATAATAAAAGGCAGAAGATTTATATGATTTTCAGAAAAACGAGAGTGTAAGACATAGGATCCCACCTATAGTTTTTGGAGCATGTGTAAATACTGGGGGTGGGGGGTGCAGGGAGAGGAGACAGAGACAGGGGAAAGCAATGAGATGAAATTGTCAACAATGATGGTGATGAAAAAAATCTATGACTTGACAAAAAGAGAGGAAGAAATATGAATGTTAGACTGAAAAGGTGAAGGGGATTAGAATTTGCCACCTGAGTACCAAATTGGCATATTGACTGCTGCTGACCTGTGGAAAAATCAGCAATCTCTCCTGCACCAGAGGACAGAAAACCACAGCCACTTCAGAACCATGTGGAGGTTCTCCATAAAACTTTTCTCACTGGCTCAATTTACCTGGGCAAGGTCTGGAATGGGCAGTATGGGAGATCACAAGAGGAGGGAAAAAAAGTGGGGGGACTATTAACACCCTCAGGACAGAGAAAAAAGATCTAAGAGCATATTGCAAAAAATTCAAAACCATGAGAGGGTCTTACTGTAATATAGAAAATATAAATTGAGTTTCAATTAGTCCTCAAATTTGGTTGCAAGAAATCTTAGAAGACATCATAGCCAAAGTTCCTCAATTTGCAAGTAAAAAACTTGGGGTCAGAGAAAGTAAGCAATTGGCTCACTGGCCAGTGAATGGCACAGTAAGAACTGGAACCCAGGTGGGTAAATTCTCTAAATCTGTGCTTCTCAGAGTGTGAGATCCAGCAGCACCATCAAGCCCTGGGAATGTGTTAGAAATGCAGAGTCTCAGGCCCACCCAGAGATGCTTTCAGCACCTGCATTTTAACATCATTCTCGGGTAATTTGTATGCATGTCACAATTTGAGAGTTACTGTTCTAAACCACACTGATTCCTCTGGGGCTGTCTGTTTACCCACAGCCAGGGACAGGGTGGAGATTTTTCTCTTTTCCTTGAGCGTCACCTTCCTTGCAACCTTGGGTAGAAGCAAATGTCAAAACTCATAAACACAGGAAGGGAATTCATCAGGTGTTGAATGAGTATTGTGATATTGATTTTTTAAGTCTATAACTTAAAAACAGCTTAATTAGAGGCTTAGAACATAGAAAGAACTCAATAAGAATGTAGTAAGCAAATGAATAAAACTTTGTCAAATTTGGAAAAGGGCTTTAAAGACAGAGAGTTTTGACCTTCAATTTAGCACATTTTTTTTTGAGCATCTACTATGTACTAGGTGCTGGGTTAACATGGAGATACATATATGTAACTAACTCATATGCTGAGAAGCTCATGGAGGGTGGGCAAGCTTTTGGAAGGTGTGCTCCTAGACAGCAAGGACTTATCTTCCCCTTCTCCCTTTGGATGTGCTCTGCACACAGGGATATGCATTGCCAAGCTTCACAAGTATCGTTTTAATAGGAAGCTTTCCACACCCTGTTCATCCAGTGGGGATTGTTGAGTGATGGTTGTGGATTGAGACATACGGACTTGGCTTCTCAACCTTCTGTACTCTTGGATCTCTTCCCCTGGGATTTGGAAACCCTTCTTATCTAATCTCTCTACACTCTCACCATATGCCCCTGGTCTGCAGAGTGCTGAGTCTAAGGCAATCTGATGAGCTGCTTCCCTGGGGTAAAAGCCCTCTGTGGCTTCACTCAGCTGCTATTTGACTTCCTGGTCCTCTCACTACAAGACGCCTCATCCCTGAGCTGTCTGAGTAGCTGTGCTGAAAGTTATCCTTGAGTTTATCTTGAGTTGAAAGTTCTATTATCACTTCCTGAGCTGGGCCAGCACCCAGCTCCACTTCTTCACTGTGGCTGAGACTTGGAATCAGAAAAAAGAGGGAGAGAGGTCATCAAAAGCTACTTCGTTTTTCTGTGGAAAGAGACTTTAGCCAAAAACCAATGAGAGAAAAGGAAATAAAGGTTTCGATGGCTCTGTTTGGTGTTCAGAGCAGGGAGTACTGTCCAGCAGAAGGACTCTGGCTGTAAAGGTGACATAGCCTCTTGTTTCCAAATAGTGATTACAACGTTGCTGCTGTTGGTGTTGTTAGTCAACATTATTCAACTCCTATGAATGTGTCAGGCACATTGCTACCTACTATAGCAATGATCCTAAGACAGATCATTGTGATTTCACTTAATCTCAACATCCTCATGAGATAGGTCCCGCCCCCACCACATGTAGTTTTAACAACCCAATTCTGTGCAGGAAACCCAAGAGGATGAAAAAAAGGAAAGAAATAAAGCTGAAATTCATTCAATGTGAATTCTACAACAAACTCCACCCTAGGATTTCTTGTGTAATGTAGGTGAGAGAAAAGACAGAGGGGGAAAGATGAAAATTGTTAAAAACAGCGTTTTGGGGCATTTCACCTTGCCCATTCCCATCTTCTTCTCCCAAGTTCTTTGTAGCCTTGAAAATCAGCAGCCTTGCAGTCACTGGAGGAGACAAGTGAATTTTCAGATCCTTAGAGGGCTCATCTCCAGAGAACTGGCATAGTTTGGCCTGTCTAGCAGCTTTCTAGAAAAGTCCCATTCACAGGGCTTGTCCCTATTTGACTAAACTTGGAGTGTCTCAGTGGGAAAAGCCCTAGTCCCAGGATGTTTGTTGAAAAAAATAGCCTATTTGCCTGAGGAAGTGATACCAGTTATGAGAAAGAGAAGCCTTGCCATAAAGCCCAAAAGCTCAAAGGGAAGATCTGAGAAATGAGATGTCCATTGAGGCTTTGAAAACCCTCTGATATATGCCTGGGTTTTGAAGGGCACTCTTATGAGCAGGACTGTGTGCATGGCTGGGAAGGAAAGCCCTAATCTCTCCTCTCTGGCTATCTTTGAGGTCCTGCACTCGTAAGGATAAAAGCAATGGCAGAGTTGTGAACTGCTGGGGTACTAATGGTATGCTCAAACTTTCATGAAACCCTTGGCAAAGGATGGGCAACTTTCTGGTTGAAGGAAATCTCTGTTCATTCAATAACTGCTAAGAGCTATCTATCTGAGACTCTAGTATCTTACATTACACAGAATGTAGACCAAATAGATTGAGTTCAGGTAATACACTAAACAAATGGCAAGGACAATACACAGCAGACAAGAAGGAAGACAATCAGACAATCTGATTTCCAGAGCTGCCATATTATATTATTTAAGCATCCAGTTTTCAACACAATTTACTTCTTTGAAAAGACCAACAGAGTTGGTAAACCTGGACTAGCCAGTCCGACCAAGGGGGTGGGGGGAAGACACAATTTATTAAAGTTCAGAGAAAAAGAAGGGATATCATTATGAATGTTTCAGAAATTAACAGAATGATAAGGGAATACTATGAATAACTATATGCCAACAACTTAAATGATTTAAAGGAATGGACAAATTCCTAGAAAGATAAACTACTAAAACTGACTCAAGAAGAAATAGAAAATTTAAATAAACCTATAACAAGTGAAGAATTTGAATTAGCCATTTCAAAACTTCCCACAATGGCTTTACTAGTGAATTATACCCAACATTTGCTTGAATTAACAGAATTCCTTCCCAACTCTTCTAAAATAATAATAATAATAATAAAAGACAAGGAAATACTTCCCAACTTGTTCTAAGAGTACAGTATTGTCCTGATATGGCAACTAGGCAAAGATATCACTGAAAAACGATAGGCCATTATCTTATGAGCACAGAAACAAAAATCCTCAATAAACGATCAACAAACTGAATTTAGCAACATATAAAGGAATTATACACTATGGCCAAGTGGGAATTTCTCCAAGAATGTAAGCTTGGTTTAACATTCAAAAATCAATGTGATACACCACACCAATATAATAAAAGACTAACTCTTTGATCATCTCATTCACACAGAGAAAGCATTTGACAAAACCCAACACTCTTTTATAATAAGAAACACAAAACAAAATAGGAATAGGATGGAACTTTCCTTATGATAAAGGGCATCTATGAAAACCCAATAGCTAACATCAGTCAATGGTGAAAGACTGAAAGCGCTCCCCTTTAGATAAGAAAAAAGACCAGGATGTCTGCTCTCACCACTTCTTGTCAACATGGTTAATAAACTATCCTAAGATTCATATGGAATGCAAGGGACTGAGAAAAACAAAGACTAAGAGAAACATTGAAGGATATGATGGTCAGTTTTATGTGTTAACTTGGGCAAGATATAGTCCCTAGTTATTCAGGAAATATCAGTCTGGCTGCTATCGTAAAAGTACTTTATAAATGTGATTAACATCTACAGTCAAGTGGATGTAGGAGGTCTTCCTGATAATCTGAGTAGACCTGAGCCAAAGGGTCTTAGAACAGAACTGAAGCTTCCTACCTGTGGACTGCAACGTGAGCAGTTTTCCGAGACTGTCTAGCATGTTTATTTGACACTTGGCCCCAGGACTTCAAACATGGCTTACCAGTCCACACAAGCACATAAACCAATTCTTTGCAATAAATTATATATATATATATATATATATATATATATATATATATANNNTATATATAGATATATATATAGATATATATATAGATATATATATAGATATATATACACACACACACACACCACACATACACACATACACACACACTGGGATTTGAACCTGGGGACACTTTACCACTAAGCCAAATTACTAGTCCTTTTTATTTTTAATTTTGAGACAGGGTCTTACTATAGGGCCTTGCTAAGTTGCTGAGGCTGGCCTCCAACTTGTGATACTCCTGCCTTAGCCTCCTGAGCCACTAGGCTTACAGGAGTGTGATATTCTAGTGGAATACTGACTGATACAGAGAACTTATTTTCTGACTTCAAAACTTAATACAAACCTAGAGTAAGCAAGAATGTGTGAAATTAGCATAAGGATGATATAGAATCAAGAGTCCAGAAATAAGCACATATATTTATGGTTAATTGGTTTTAACAGGGTGTCAAGGCAATCCAAAATAATCCACAGAATAGTCTTTTCAACAACACAAAGGGTGTGGGGACAAATGGATACTCACACACAAATGAATCTGAGCTCTCACACTACACACAAGAATTAACTCAAAATGAACCAAAAATCTAAGCATGAGAGCTGAAACTTGAAAACTAAAACACTAAGAAGAAAATCTACCTGTAAATCTTTGTGGCCTCATATGAGGTAAAGGGTGTCTCAAAAGCACAAAAGACAAAAGAAAAAATCATGAGTTAGACTTCATCAAAATTAAAACCATTTGTGTTTTGAAGAACACTACAAAGAAAATAAGAAAGGCAATCCTTTGACAGGAAATCTTTGTGAATCATATATCTGATAGGGTATGTATCCACAATAAATAAAGAGCTCTTACAACTCAAAAAAGAAAAAACCCAAGTAAATCATAAGCAAAAAATTCGAACAGCTATTTTTCCAGAGACATACAAATGACCAATAAGTGCGTCAAAAGGTCTCAGTATCCTTAGTCATTAGGAAAATGAACATCAAAACCATAAGAGACCACTTCATACCCATTAAGATGACTAAAATAGATACGTAGATAAATAAATAATGACTGAATAAAAAACTAAGTAAACTTATTTATTTATTTTGTGGCACTGGGGATTGAACCCTGTGCCGCATGTAGGCTAGGAAAACATTCCACAGACCCAGGCCTACATCCTTGGGCCTTTTCAGATTTTAAGAAAGGGTCTTACTGAGTTATCCAGGCTGGTCTGGAACTTTCAATCCTCCTGTCTCAGTCACTTAAGGAGCTGAGATTGGAGGCCTGTGATACTATGCCCAATTTATATAAATACATTTTTGAAAAAGGAAAAAAGCATTAGAGAAGATGTGAAAAAGTTCAGATGTCTATACGTTCTTTCTGAGAATATGAAATGGTTCAGACCCTTTGGAAAATAGCTTCGCAGTTCCTCAAAATGTTAGACATAGAGACATCAAATGCTACAAGAACTCTACTCCAACGTATATAACTAACAGATTCAAAACATACACTCCACAGAAACTTGTATGTAAGTAGTAATTGCAACATTATCCAGAATGAGAAAAAGGAGAAGGAAACCAAATGTCCATGAACAGATGAATAGATAAACAAAGGTGGTAAAGCTATACAATGAACTATTATTCAGCCATGAAAAGGATGAAGTATGATACATTCTATAATGAGGACGAACCTCTAAAACACATGCTAAGTGACAGAAACCAGCCACAACAACGAGTATAATATGGTTCTATTTATATGAAAGAGCTAGAATAGGCAAATTTAGAGAGACAGAATTTAAGTTAGAATTAACCACAGGCTGAAGCAGTTTAGTTTTGAAATAGTGAATATGTTTTAAAATAAGATAGTAGCAAGGGTTGCATAACTGTAAAAACACTGAACTGTACACTTTGAAAGACTAACTTTTATGATGAAACTGTACCTCAGTGAAACAATTTTTTAAAAAGAAAGGAAGAAAGAAAGAATGAAAAGAGAAAAGAAGAAGAGAAAGGGAAGGTATCTGTTCTGGGCCCACATTTAAAAAAAAACACACATAAAATAAATTTATTAAGAGCAAAAAACACATGGGACTCTCTGCATCTTGGAGGACTTGGTCCTCCAAGCTGGCAGAACCTCAGACATTCACTCATGGGACTCAGCTGTTCCCGCCCAAGGGAACACTTTTCTATGCCTTGTGCCATTGTTGTGGGGGAACAAAAGGTGATGTGATGGATAGTGTGAAAATTTTTATCTATTGTTTCACTGCCAGAGTGGGACAGGGACACTGTTTCCAGCACAGAAAAGATGGCAGAGGCAGAAACACTGCAATAAGAGATAAGTTAATCAAGTTGGGGGATTATTCCTCCAGTTCAAACTCAATCGATTTTGCATGATAAACTTATTTCCAATATTGCCCAGCATCTATCGATCCTCTTGTTTTTTTACATTCAAATTGTGCTTCTGAAAGTTCTTATAAATTAGAATAAGAAATTCAGCAAGAGTTTCACATGGCTGAGAAAATTTTGCAATATTAAGAGTCATGGGTTGAATCATGTCACCCTAAATTAGTATGTGGATGTTCAAACCCCCAGTGCCTCAGAATGTGACCTTACCGGGAAATGGGATCTTTACACAGGTAATCAAGTTAAAAATAGAACTACAAGGTGGATCCTAACACCTATTATGACTGGTGTTTATTTATTTATTTTTTAAAGAGGGATATTTTGAAACATACTCGAGGCAGAAGAACGTGTGAACCTCAAAGCCGAGAATGAAGTGATGCATGAACAAGCTAGTAAAGACCCCAAGGTGCTGACAAACCAAGAATAAAAGAAGATCCTTCCTGCTCCCTCAGAAGAACCAACCCTGCCAGCACCTTGATTGTGGATTTCTAACCTCAGTTTCTACTGTTTTAGCCACGCAGTTTATGACACTTTGAAAACCAACAATTAAATAATTCTTATTATAGTAATGTGCCCCATAATGATACTTTGGTCAATGACAGTCTTGTTCATGAGTGTAGTCCCATAAGATTATGATGGGGCCCCAAACCTCCTATTGCTTAGTGGGTCTCAGCACAACCTGTTATTCACGTGTGTGTGGTATTGCTGGTGTGCACACACCTACTGTGCTGACTGCTGTTTAAAAGCTAGCATGTAAAGTGTTATGTGGCACATCATGAGAAGAAATATTGATGCTTCTGGTTTATGTATTTATGAAACTATCTGTTGTCACTTTAGACTGTACTCCCCCTTCTTATCAAAAAGGTTTATTGTAAGCGTGCTGTTACCTTGGATGAAGTCTCATATGTGTCTTATTTGTTGTGTGTCCTGATTGCAGCAGGAGGCCACATCAAGCGACTGATCTATACCACACAGATTTGTGTAATTAAGTTCTCTGGAACTTGCTTAACAATGAGATTGCCTGACATCGAGTTTCTCAGAGTGTATCCTCCCTGATAAGTGACACATGACTGTCCTCTTAAATTCAGACACAATGGGGTAACATGTCGGCATGTTATGATTATTGAAATCTTTTGTATATTCTGTAATAATGATTATTCAGCATATATTATCCCATTTCTCTGTGTGAACTTGGTACATAAAATTCTTCACTTCTCAGAATATATACAAGAGATCAACAAATATATGAAAAAGTGTTCAACATGTTTAGTAATTAGAGAAATGCAAATCAAAACTACACTAAGATTTCATCTCACTCCAGTCAGAACGGCAGTTATCAAGAATATAAGCAATAATAAGTGTTGGTGAGGATGTGGGGAAAAAGGTACACTCATGCATTGCTGGTGGGACTACAAATTGGTGCAACCACTATGGAAAGCAGTGTGGAGATTCCTCAGAAAACTTGGAATAAAGCCACCATTTGATCCAACTATCCCACTCCTCAGTCTATACCCAAAGGACTTAAAATCAGCATACTATAGTGACATAGCCACACCAATGTTTATAGCAGCTGAATTCACAATAGCTAAACCGTGGAACCAATCTAGATGCCCATCAATAGATGAAGGGATAAAGAAACTGTGGTACATATACCCAATGAAATACTACTCAGCACTAAAAGAGAATAAAATTATGGCATTTGCAGGTAAATGGATGGAATTGGAGAATATTATGCTAAGTGAAGTAAGCCAATCCCAAAAAACTAAAGGCTGAATGTATTCGCTGATTAGTGGATGCTGATCTCTGATGGTGGTTGAGGGGCATGGGAGGAATGGAGGAACTTTGGATTGGGCAAAGGGGAGGATGGGGAGGGGTTATGGGGGCAGGAAAGATGGTGGAATGAGATGGATATCATTATCCTAGGTATACGTATGATAGCATAAATGGTGTGTCTCTACATTGTGTACAACCAGGTTATTGAAATGTTGTTCTCCATTTGTGTACAATGAATTGAAATGTATTCTGTACATGTACAACTAAGTAGAACAAATAAAAAATTATTATTTCCAAATTTAAATATCACCTTAGGAATATTTCTGGTACAGTTGCTACTGACTGAGAGGAGTGAATTCTCCCAATGAAAATTGGTATTAAAAAGTAATAAATACAAAAATTAGAAAAAGTTTGTCCTATTTGGCATTGTTGTCAATAGAGCATACACTATATAAACATCTTGTATAAAATAACGTAGGTACTACTTTTGCTGAAACGAAGGCAAAAATTTTTATGGAATGAATACAAAATCATTAATAAATTATATATATTATTTTGGCCCACGAACAGAATACCCAGACATATAAAGTAATGATTAGTCACCTTTGAAAACTGCTGGCTTTCAGTCATAGAAAAACTGTAACTTTACATAACTACATTTTTCTTTTATTTTGTTGTTATGAAGGTGTATTTGTCAATGTGGGAGGATAGAACATATTTCATTTAACAGTTTTGCTAGCTTGATTTAATCTTTTAAATATTTAGATATGTGGTATGTGAGCCTCCATTTGTATTCATGCCCCAGGCCCTATAATTGTTAGGGGTGGGCCAGGAACTAGTAATGACAGCAGAAATAAAGCCTGAAGCTATGAACAGATGCCAAACTAAAATCTGAAATTTGCTTCTACTCTAAGAGCATCCTGAGCACTTTATGAGAAAACCCAATATAGTCCCTTCGTAGCCAGTGACCATAGTCCAAGGGCCCTCGGCTCCTGCCAGGGTTCATACACCTGATACATTTTACTGATGTCCTGATTTTCTGAATGCTAGGTTGTGGCAGGAACATTCTTTTTTTTTTTTCCCCTAGTAATTCTGTGGCACTTTCAAATAAACAGGAATTTATAATTGCATTTCACTCTTATTTTGGAAAAAGTAGCATAAGAATTAACAGAAGGCCTTCTGAGGGATCCTTAATGTGATATTCTCCAAGGCTCTCATTTTGTTCACATCTGCCATCCACTTTTAGTGAGGTTTGGCTTCTAACTAAGGGCTATGAGGACAGAGATGGGAACTAACATTCTATCTGAGATTAGGGGTGGGCCAGGAACTAGCAATGACAGCACAAATAAAGCCTGAAGCCATGAGCAGATGCCAAACTAAATTCACAGGGTAAGTGGTGATGGTTGAGAGAGGCACAAAAAAAAAAAAAAAAAAAAAAAAAGCAGGCACATCACAAGTCCCTAAGGGAAAGAAACCAAGAGCATCAAAATGCCAAGAGGAATGCAATCAAGATGGAGACCAGCCTGCAAAAGGCCCTGTGGGATTTCCAACTTAGATTGCATTTTGGCGTTAAGTCCCTCCAAGCAAAGGTGGTGACTGTACACTACATGATATTGTTCACTAAGTGATGGATAAATGGACAGCGAACACGTAGCAGAGGTGCTGGATGGCAGCAGACACTTCCAGTTGTCAACAGGCATCTTTAAGAAACTTTAATACCTACTCTACGGACATCAGTTCACAAAACTGTTAAACTCTGTCTAAAATTAAAAACCATGAGAGACTTCGGGTTCATCAGAACGATGGCAGCAAAGAAAGAGCAAACATTTCCAGAAATAAGGAAATGTAAATGTTTAACAAGTAACTTTGATTACAACAAATAACTGATGCAGATTGAGCAGGCAGGAAGTCTAGGGCTCAACAGGAAAGGCAGATTAGAGAACCACATTAATCAGCTTGTGATGCAGATTATCAACCACACTTGAAACACAGATTAATAGGAACAAATAAGGTACCAGGGTGGGAAGCATTTTTACAGCCAGTAACAGAAGTTTTAATCTTTGTTTAAATAAGACTTCAAAAGGATTCCACATATAACCTATGGCGAGATTATTGGGGGAAAAAAAAAAACTTACAAAAATGTAAGGCAAAGTGACCAAACTTCCAGCCTTTTCTAAAATCAAGCAACACTTTCTACCTGGGCAAGCAGAATATAATTAGCGCTGGGCTGATTTTAAAGACTTTTAATGGCCTTTAACTGCTGTTGAAGTAGTAAAACAGTGTGGCTGAAGGCCAATGTTTATTTTTACCCATTACCTATTTTATTAATGGGATTGTGGGCCACTGGGCCTCAAGGAACACACCAATGTATTAAAATACCCCACACTGTAATTAAGTGGCACAGAGGGGATTAGAGCAAGCTAAGCGGCGCTTCCATTTGCCATGGGTGTGGTCCAGGCCAGACATGTTGGTGTTCTCAGAATGGACCCAGGGAATTCCGCTTCAGATAATACAAAATATGGAGGAGACATTCTTGCAGAGCAAAGGTTTGAATAATTAGGTCTTTCTCCCCAAATAAAATATACTTAAGGAAAAAATGTCCCAAGAGGATACTTTCAGAGTGGAAGATGAACATCCCTTAAGCAAGAATAAATGGAGTCTTTTATCTTTTAAAGAAAGGGAATCTTTAGACTCCATTAAAAGGGTCTCAGAATGAATCCAAATTCCACAAAACTCTCTATCCAAGTATGGGGCTTCCGTCCCTTATGTGAACTAGAACTTCTCGTTCTTTGAAGGGAATAAAAAATAAAGTGATCACTTAATTTTTGCCCTGTTCAATAAATTTAAAGTATCAGAATGCTTACAGTATGTACAACAGACCCTTTAAGCTGGAGTAAAGTTTCCTAAGCCAGCACCCTGTCATTTTTTGTTTGATTTTTACCGAGTCCACTGTTGCCACTAAATGTTAGATTCATCTTAAAATAGTAAATGTAATAAGATTTGTTGCTTTGATCATTCAGATTCCACATTACCACGCTTAAGATTACTGCCAATGCTGGTCTCCTGTGAATCTTCATATCAGAGTAAAAGTAAAATGGAATGACATTTGAAAACATAGTGTTTGGGCCCTAGCAGAGAACAACATTGCCTTTGCCCTAGAAACCAGTGAGGAAATGCTTAGAAATGACAAA
This sequence comes from Marmota marmota marmota, assembly GCF_001458135.2. NCBI lineage: Eukaryota > Metazoa > Chordata > Mammalia > Rodentia > Sciuridae > Marmota > Marmota marmota. The sequence goes on from NW_026000082.1 coordinate 3,038,609, forward strand.
AAAGGAGACTCAAAGTACTTACGAGGAACCTGGACTTGCGGTAGGAGGGGGTCCTGAAGAAATGAAAGAAAAACAAAAGAAATAGTCAGTCTGGGTAATTAGAGGGTGAGTGTGGGTACAATCAAACTACTACAAATTAAAGTTCTCAACCACCTAAAGGGAATATTTATTTTTCTGGGATTTATTATTTTATTCCAGCTCCCCTCTCCAACCACCTCTGTGAATAAAAGCATAGCAAAGAGAACATATCTCTATTCCACAATTCAGGGCTGAAAAATGCTAAAAGATGAGCCAACAGAGTGCATCTTCAGATGGCAGGGAGCTTCCAATAGAAGGCTGAGTGACTGCATGAGGATGTCAATTGCAAAAGCGAGAGGGGGCTTCCAATCTCTGAGGAAGCTGCATGGAAGAAGGGCATGCTCACTGTCATGCCCCTGGCTTGTCTGGGCAGGAGCATCCTTGCGGAGAAGAAGAGCTCTGTGGCATGGTGGTTTGTAGTAAGGGTGTTAGGATCAGACAGAACTGGACCTCATTCCTGCTCTGCTATTTACTAACTGCACAATCCTAAATATGCTAATTAACTACTGGGCCATGAATTATTTATCTGCAAATTGGGTACAGCTCTGCTTGGTTTAGGACTGCTCTACCTATAGTGCTTACTTCCTCCTTCCTTGCCCTGGTGGACTCTGGTTGTCCTAGCACATTGGGCTGAGGGTCAAAGACCATCCCCAGTAGGAGGCTGCTTACCAAACTTGACAAACAAGACTCCAGTGGTGGACACCACCTTCTTGCCATTTGTTGCCACACACTGGAAGTAGCCTGTATCTGTGGTGTCGAGGTTTCTAATCCGCAGCCGCGAGCCATAGTTGGTTGCCCGGAAGGAGATTCTCCGGGGCTCCTGGACCACAGGTGCATCATTTTTGAACCAGCGGATAGTGGGAGGTGGATTTCCAGAGACTTTGCAGTGCAGTTCCGCTGTCTGCCCCAGGGATGTGGTGATGTTATTCATTGGTTCATCCAGGGTCAGATAAGAATCTGTGGCACAAGGGGGAAGGAAAGAAGTGAGAGGGCTGGAGAGAACCTCTTAGCAACCTGAATGGATTCCACTGTCAGAGTCATAGAGAGACAGAAGAGGGGAAGCACATGGAGAAAGCAGAGGATTGAAGCAGTGGCATTTACCAAAACCATGACTGCTAACCCTCATCCACAGGGCCTGCTGCTTGGAGGGAAATTTATTACTAATCAGAATATAAAACTCAAAGTCCTCAAATAACTACATGGTACTCATGGATAAATGTACTTTTTAAGATAAGACGAGATAAGTGCTGGAGAGGATGTGGGGAAAAAGGTACACTCATACATTGCTGATGGGACTGCAAATTGGTGAGGCCAATTTGGAAAGCAGTATGGAGATTCCTTGGAAAACTGGGAATGGAACCACCATTTGACCCAGCTATTCCTCTTCTCAGACTATATACCCAAAGGACCTAAAAACAGCATATTACAGGGACACAGCCACATCAATGTTTATAGCAGCACAATTCACAATAGCTAAACTGTGGAGCCAACCTAGATGTCCTTCAGTGGATGAATGGATTAAAAAAATGTGGCATTTATACACAATGGAATATTACTCAGCAATAAAAAATAGTAAGATCATGGCATTTGCAGGGAAATGGATGGCATTAGAGCAGATTATGCTAAATGAAGTTAGCTAATCCCCAAAAAAAACAAATCCTGAATGTCTTCTCTGATATAAGGGGGAGGGTGACTAAAATGGGATTGGGAGGGAGAGCAAAGGAGGAAGACTACCTCTAGATAGGGAATAAGGGTGGGAGGGAAAGGGAGGGAGAAGGGGAATAGCATGGATGGTGAAAGAAGACCCTCATCATTATACAAAATACATGTATGAAGATGTGAATTTGGTGTCAACATACCTTATATATAATCAGAGATACAATAAATTATTGTATAATGGTGTATTAAGAATTGTAATGCAAAATAAATAAATAAATAAAATCATAAAAAAAGATAAGACAAAATGAACCTTTGTGTTTCAGATTATAAAAATAATGCATGCTCCTTGTTGCAAATTCCAACAGAAGAACGGGGGTGGTGGGGGGTGGGGAGTAAAATTTACCTAAAATTATTTCTACTCTAAACTTACATCTTTCTTAACCTCTGGCAAACATACTTCCAGTTTTGCCACTTTTTTAAAAATATATTTTTTAGTTGTAGATGGACATAATATTTTATTTACTTATTTTAATGTGGTGCTGAGGATTGAATCCAGTGCCTCATACATGTGAGGCAAGGGCTCTGCCACTGAGCCATAATCCCAGCTCCCCCCCCCCCCAATTTAGCCACTTTTGATAACAAACAAATCATCAAAAGCTAGGAAAAGGGGCTGGGGGTTGTAGTTCAACAGTGGAGTGCTCGCCTAGCACAAGCGAGGCCCTGGGTTCTATCCTCAGCACCACATAAAAATAAAATAAATAAAATAAAGATATTGTGTCCAACTACAACTAAATATTTAAAAAAAAAAAAACCTAGAAAAAGCAGGAGCAACACATTTAGATCTACATGGCACAAGACTGAGAAATGTGCCTGAAACCTTCCTGAACTGAGGGGTGCTTAACAAATGAGCCACATCCCCAGCCCCCCCTTTTTATATACTTTTATTTAAAGATAGGGTCTTCTTAAGTTGCTAAGTGCATTGCTAAGTTGCTGAGGTTGGCTTTGAACTCATGATCCTCCTGCCTCAGCCTCCTGAGCCACTGGGATTACAGGCATGAGCCCTGCCTCCAGCTAATGCTCCTTCTTGACAGAACATCAGTGTCCCACAAACTACCCTGAAGTCTTTTGTAGTCAATCCCTGCTCTCAAACATATCCTCCCTCCTATCCCGAGGCAACTACTGTTCTAATTTCTATCATCATAATTAATTTGCTTATGCCAGGATCTCATATAAATGGAATCATGCTATAATTGTGTTTGGCTTCTTTTGTGATTTTGTTGCATCAAAGATTTTAACAATGAAATAAGTTATATTTAGGATTATTCTTCAATAAATACTGTTTTAAAAATCATACTAAATATTAGTTGTGGAACCCAGAGGCAAATAAAATAATATGAAATTAGGTTTACTATTTTAAAAAATTGCTCGCTCTTCACATATATGCAGTTTCCTTTGGTTCTGTCTTTCCTGACCACACATCCTTGGGTAGATTCTCTGTCGTACTTTCCCACCATTCACTGCTCTCTGTCCATCCCTAGCCCCAAACCTGGGATGCTTGTTAAGCAGTTGCCTTCATTGCTACACTACAGCAAGCAGCTGCAAGGCAGGCCACAGAAGGTTCTAGTCTCCCCTCCCCATGCATCACAGAGCCCAGCAGTGTCCAGCAACTCCCTGCAGGGATGGACGTGTTTTATGAGCTGCAGTGACTGGCGGCCTCTAATCACACATGGCTTACAGAGCTCATGAAATATGGTTAGAGGACAGAGGAACCAGATTTTTAAACATAAACAGTCACAAGTGGCTAGTGGCTACTGTATCGAACAGTACAGTTGAAACACAGTAAATTTGTTGCATTTAACGGAAATTTATTGGAAAATAACATTCTCGAGCTCCTTAACTGGGTTATTTAATTACTTGAATGCCTATAAAATGAGTTCATAAATGCTAAAAATAAATGATTCATTATTTGCTATCATTTTCCACCAACAAATTGGGAAGGGGTGTTGCTAAAATCTGGCAACCCCTCAGGAGCATGCCGCATGTGTGAATGGCCCTTACCGGGTGCATGTGGTGGAAAAGAGACTAAGCATGACCATCATTCACTGTGTTACCATAACAATAGTTTTCATCTCTCCTAAGCCAGTGAATAATTATTTCTCACCACACACAATCATGGTTCCATAAATGATTTTGCTAATGCCTTGCTTTCTTAATATATATTCTGATCTCTAGTTTAGAGCATGTTTCTATAAGGAAACTATAATTTCATATATCATAATATGCACATATGTATGCATATATATCGTACATATATATGATGCTATATATATTCTATTTTGTACGTATTATACTTATCTTTTTCAATCCGTGAATCTGTTTGTTCATGAATATAATCACACATGATCTTTAGATGTTGGAGATATGCCCAGAAGGTAGGGAGTTATTATTACAGCTTTAAACCCCAACTGACGCTTTGATAATGTATAACTACACACTCTCTGTAGAGAGAAATGTAGACATAGCAATCACATAATACCAATATAAGCGTAGTTATTAATTTTCCATTGGATAGATTCTGGAATTTAATTGGCTGGGTGTGAATCTCTGGTCTTCCCCCTGCCTATCTGTGTGAACCTGGGCAAGTTATTTAATCTCTCAGTACCTCAGTTTAGCCAACTGAAAAACAGGAATTACAGGGTTCCACCTGGCAAAACCGTTAGTGAAAGATTAAATCAGGTGACGCCGTAAAGCACTTAAAACCAGTGTTGGGTGAAACATAAGCACTCAGAAATGTTAATCAATGTTGCTACTATCATTTTTATAATAATAACCTCTACATAATGGCAGATTACATAATGTTTTCATGGCCTCCATCTCCTGTTATCCTCTAATGTCTGGGTCAGTAGGAAAGGCACATTAATTGACCAGGATTCCCAGTTGTAGACGAGAAAATTCTGACTCAGAGATTAACTAACTCGCCTGTGATCACACAGCCAACTGCCCAAAGCTTCCATCATCAATGGCCTTCAGTTCTTAGCTTGGCCTCACACCTATACGAAATCCAAGGGAGGCAGCTGCCAAAACAGCAGCAATAACAGAGGGCCTTGTGATGCTGCCATATGTAGAGGGTTTATTTTAGTATTAACCAACATGGTAACTCTGAGAGGGAGACTTGCTATTGCTGCTTTAGGAGGAGGAAACCTGGGATTAGAGAGGGGAAGTGACTTGCTCAAGGTCTTCTGGCCAAACTAAGGTCCATTTCACGTCTTTTTGGTTCCACCATCTGGCTCTTCCCGCTTCATCAAACTGCTTTGGTACTTGAGCCCCACCTAGGGCTGGGCACAGAGCTGGGATTGCTGCCTAACTCAGGGTGGACCCCAACACACAGCCACTCTCAGGCCAGGGCTCTTCCCCTACCTCCGGGGGTCTGAGCTTCAGCCATGTTTCCAGTGGGTGTCTCAGTGCCAGGAATCTTGCCTGACCTGCTCTGTACAGTATCCATATTACACCCATCTAAAAACAAAAAGCGGGGTGTAGGGCAACTGGAAACCAGTGTGTTTCCAGAAAGAACAAAGGAAACATAAACAGATCTTTGTGTTTACTGAGCAATGGAGCCTTGCCACAATTGGAGATTTGGTCTTGATTTCTTCCCAACATAGAAGAAGATTGGCATTTGTTGGCCATCTGTAGCTACTCACTTAGCACGCAGGACTAAAAAATGGTCTGCTCCTCAGCTGGGCAAAAACCAGAAGCATCAGAACAGCATTTTGCCTAAACGACAGGAAGGCATTCTGTGCCGGGAATAAAATAAAGTGAAAACGCATGTCTGCATCCCTGCTCTCTTTCTTGTTGTTAACGAGCCCTTGGCCAGGATCCATTCTCTTCCCACAACCAGCTGGAACTTCGGTGGCAGCCTCGTGGGCCATGCTAGGGGCCCAACTCTAGTCTTATCCAAAGCTCAGTGTGACCATTGCAGATTCTGATCTAGCCGTTCCTTTCAGAGAACACCTAGGCTTGACCTGCACACTGGACTCAAATACCAGTTCTGCCCCTAATAGCTGTGGGGGTCCCACAGCCACTTCACCTCCTTAGGCTTTGCATTTGTTGTCTATTGCTGGGGTCTCTGGGGGTCTGCCCCTTCTGGGGGAAGTTTGTATTTCCACTTGGGCAGAACCATTAAATGACAGGCAACAGGTGCCTGCTGAACCTGAATATAAGACAATGCCATTTGGCCCTACATTTGAACCTGGCTGTTTGTCATTTTTTCTGGTGGTTTGATACCTCTGACAATGTGTGCTTGGGCTGTGGTACATTTCTGACCCCTTTTCCCCTTCTTTCTTAGACTATAAATATTGACATGTCAGACTTGTGGGTGGGAGGTGGGGTATAATCTGGCTTGAGAGAAAAAAGTCTCAGTTCAATTGACTCCACCTTTAGTTGTATGTCCCTGAACTGACTCTGTCTCCTGGTGGCAATACCAGTGGTAATGACAAATGGTACTTATTATCACAGCAGGTGCTGTTACGAAGATTTTATAGATGAGTAATTTAAGGCAGAGAGGGTAAGAAAGTTGTTCAAGATCACACAGACACTAAGAAGACATGAGATTTCAAATTATTTTGGCTCCAGAGCTCACGCTCTAGAACAGAAATTCCAGAATCTTTCAGTCAGTCTCAGGATTTTAGTATTTAAAATACTGAAAACCCCACAGAGAAAATCTTAGATTTTAAGATTTTTATTTTAATAACCCCAACTTAAAATAAATATTTTAATGAAAACAACTGTACTTTCCACACACACACAATAGGGAGAAGAATGGCATGATTTTTATACTGCAGCAAATGTAGTATTTGCTTTTAGAGCAGAGACTACTATATTCTCCTGGATTAACATTCAGGCTGTGAGATAAATTGTATTTGTTGAAGAAAATCTTGACTTCCCACATTTGAAAAAGGGAGAAGCATTTTAACAGCCTTTTAGATAATTTAGGATACTGTTCTTTGATACTACACCAAAATTCGACAAGGGGTAGTTTCTTAAATTGCCAGGTGAAATCTAAACCATATAAATGAACATTTCATACTTCATTACATTAAAAAGGACTGATTTATCTCGCACTTTGAATGCATCACCAACCCATGTATGGTTTTGAAACAGAATGTGTTGTCCATTAAAAAACATAAGATCACTTATATATATGTATCTTTCACATGTGGACACATTTAATTATATAATATAGAAAAGTCACATACATCAATATCATCAATGTCATCAGACAAGATTGGGAAGCTATGAAGTTCATGGTGATAGCTAAAAGTTTTCCAAACTTCTATTTTTTGCTTGAAAGGTCAAATTTTATCGCTGGCAACTAATGCTATCTCCTGTTTCCTTGAAGTGGCAGGCTCATTTGGTTAAATCTCAAGAATAACTAAACATAGTTTGTTAGTCATTCCTTCAAGTAAAAAGGGTCTAGTTCCGCTCAAAACTCAAGTGCTTTTCTTTGAGACCCTCATTGTACTGGTTCCTCAGGAGTCAGCTAGAGATCTTTACATAAGCTTCCCATTCTGCCATATGCAATACTAAAGAGACATTCTCCAGGGTCGAGACTTAATGAAATCAATAATTTTTTGCTGCTTTGTTGAAGACATTCTAAAGTGCAATAGTTTTTTGTTTTATTTTTACTGCAGGTGGATGGCAATGGAGAAGATGACCACTGGTGTGGCACAGTTTGGTGCCACTGTCTTGATACGCACTAAGGCCCCAGCTGTTTTGTGCACCATTGCTTTGCAGGATGTGTACACTGCACCAGAGGATGTAAGACCTACTCCAAAGCTCATATCTAATAAGAGGCAAAGCCAGGATCTGGACTTCAAGTCCAGTGTTCTTCCCATCACACTTTAAGCTGCCCTTTCCCGCCCTTCCACCTTCTAGTCTGGTCTGAAATTCTTAAGAGCAAGACAGTTTAGCTCAAGCCTTGAGCATTTTAAGTCAGAGAGAAGAGAGGGGTGATTTCTAAACAAGCAGTTTGGGGCTCTGGGAGAGTCCCAAATGACTGTGTCCTATATGGGCAAAAGTTTGAGACTCCAAATAAAAAAAATCGGCATTTTTTAAAAAGTAGGAAAATGAAATGCCAATATCCTTTTAATGCCACCATTTCCCCCACTCACAAAAAGTTAGAAAGCTAACACCACTCCCCCCTCCTCCCCCTCCTCCTCCTGCTTCTTCTTCTTCTAATTTATGAAGATTGGGCACTGTTCTGAACATCTCACATACATCATCTTATTTAAACTTGAGAACACACCTGTGAGATAGGCACTGTTATTACCCTCATTTTAGAGATAAGAAAGCTGAGTCTATAGCCATACTACCCTGAATGCATCTAATTTCATCTGATCTCAGAAGCTTAGCAGGGTTGGGCCTGGTTAGTCCTTAGATGGGAAACCAATTGGGAATACGGGGTACTGTAGGCTTCAGGCTGGGGACAGTTGGTAAAGTGCTTGTCTCGCATGCACCATCCTCCC